>NC_056739.1:1596596477-1596670345 GCF_019279795.1 Protopterus annectens
TATCCATTTGATGGTTATAAGAAACTTGCACTAAGTGGGGATAAGCAGAGAAATTAATCCTGGATGGTGCAACAGTCCATCAAAGAGCATAAACACAAAATCACACATACACAGATGCAGAGACACAGATTGCACATGTGCACACTCACACACACACACACACACACACACACACACACACACACACACACACACACACACACACACATGCACACTCAAAACCACACTTAGCATATGAATGGGTTAATCAGCTTCTTAGAGAAAAATGAATTTCTTAATTAAAACTGTCATTCACTTTCCACTCTGTATTGCTAGGCTCATGTACCACCCTACCTCTCAACTGTCCCTGATTTTGCCTCATAAGTTTGCCCTGTTCCTTGTAAAATTTTTGATTTTCTGGTAAATCAGTGAGGATTACAGTCAGTCAGTAATGCCAGTTACTGTCCAATAATGCAATGTTGATAAAAAAAACTGTTGTTCTGTTATCATTTTAAATAAATTACAGTAATGTTTAAACATTGTCCTTGATTATGGGCCTTTGTTCCCTACCCTCTATCATTCCACCCCCATTATTTTTGGTTTTTTGCCGAATTCTTGAACAAGAAAGTTGAGAGGCATGCACACCACTATAGCAGCAGTAAGATCCAAGCTGACACTGCAGTCTGAACTCTGATGACCTTTGTTTGTAAGGCACTCAGACAAGTAAAATGTTTGATACAAGTATATGGAATGGAGGGAGATGGGTGGGTGGGAATGTTTAAATTGTTATTTTCTGGATTGCCTGAGAGCTTTTTTAATGAAACTACTATTAGGGAGCAACTGTGATAGCAGTCTATTTCAAAATATTGTATACAGTGATATGGAATAATACACCAGTTGAAAAAGTTAAGAGATGTTTCATAGCGCTGCTAGTGTAGAAGGATAAAGCCCCGAGTTCGACCCAAGATACCTGAATTCAATTACCATCTCGGGCTCCTGTTAGAGCTGGTGTGGGAGACGACAGGAATGAAAAGATACAGCCTGCTTGCCTCTCTTTAGGGTAAGATGGGAGCACCAGCCCAGTCATGTGCTCAGCTGTAGAACCGCTAGTGTTTACTGCAGTCATGTAGAGCTGCTGTCTGTAAGGGAGCAGGTCTTTGGTTGCATCACATGCAGAGGCATGAACAATACATAGCAAATTCATTGCATGCCATCAGTCACTACAAATATACAAGAAAAAAATCAGATCCCATCTGTGCAAATGATAGATCCTGTTCACAGTTTGCACTGGTTGTTGCCCTGAGGAATGCATGGACCATAGGGTCTTGCCTTTGAGAATGAACAGGCTTCTTAAGGAGACAAGGAAGTATAAGCTTGATTGTCAGTGGATGGTTCTCGGAAAAGAAGAAAGTCATAACCTGCAAGTTTTGCAGTTGCACTGGTTGGGTTCTGAAGTTGGCAGTGATAAAAAAAAAATGCTGTTTAATGACTGACTGACTGACTGACATTGCCTTCCTCCTCCAAGTGCACACTAGCTCAGCCACAGAGTCAGGAGGAATGATGCTATTTACTAGTGCTAGCTGGAGTACCAACTCAAGTCTGGATTTCTCCAGCCTTATCTCCAATACCACCGACTGTCATCAAATGCTACATTGTATGCAGCTGTAATCTTAAATCTGATTAGCTCAGATCAGTGAATTCATCAGTTAGGCAAGATCACAGCAGTAGGTAGGGTTTTCAGTGTGTGTGTGTGTGTGTGTGTGTGTGTGTGTGTGTGTGTGTGTGTGTGTGTGTGTGTGTGTGTGTGTGTGTGTGTGTGTGTGTGCATGCACGTTAGTTGATTTTGTGCTTCTGACTGCTAGGGCTTACAGCCTAAATATACTTAATAAGTTCTACATTAAATTGTAAAGACTACAGAGTATGGAAGTAACACTAGGCATACAGCCTGGTCACAAATGAGGGTAATTATTATATTTGTTTGACTGTTTTTAAGACAGTCCAGACAACAACAGGAACATATACTACTTCCCCACCTTTCTTTATCTTCTCCCACACATACACTGCTTCAGTCTTAATAAATAAACATGATTTTCTCAGTATATGAGTCAGACATTTGCATGAGTGGCTTGACTGACTTGCACATAAATAAACTGGCATGATATGAGGGCAGCTGTCACAACAGAATAAAATAAAACATTCTGAGGGTAGACAGTGGGTTGTTTTGCAGCTCAGCAGCTCATTAGCAGAAGCAACCTTCTTAACTTTCTCTTCTGGGACAGTAAAATCAGATTCTGCTTGTGCAGTTTTGTCTTTTAGCGAGGGGTATACATATACATGTTTTGGAGTCATTGCCGCTCTATTCCAGACAGCCACAGCTGCCTTCAGATGTTTGAAATATTGTATCAAGCATCCAAAGGCACCTGCCTAAGACAAGCAGAACAGTAACACAAGAGGGTCTGGTGTGACTTTAAGTTTTCAGAGGGCAGACAGCCAAGTATTCACACATGGTGAGCGATCTGAAGAGGAGCCCTCGACTACAATGTTAATGTCTAGAAAGTCAGCTGCTGAGCCTCATTTAATGCTAACAGTTGTAAGAAATCACTATGTAAATCACAGAGCCCTTACTCCATAGCTTATTAATTAAAGCAGCAGTCCAATTCTTTTGTAATGTCTAAGACCACTGCACCTATGCCTTAACTATTTGGGTAGAAGTGTTTGTTACTGGCACATACACATACATACATACACTACATTCTTAGTATTACAATCAGCAGAATTCCTTAGCTCCCATAGGTGTCCTGTTTCAGGGTGCTTAAAAAACATTGATTCATCTATATAAATGCAATGTGTGCATTTTACACATCTATGGGTACCGTTCACTGTATTATCCATCAGAACAGATGTCCTTGGATAGCAAAGCTGCTGTTTCAGATTTTTCTTATTTCTAAATGCAAAATGTGGTTGTCCACCCACTATGTTGGTGGTACTCTCATCTACTAACAACATATGCCAATTTTGTCGTATGATGGTTTCAAACCTTTTCACATCCCTTGTATATGGTAAGACCATTGGAATATATGGTAGTACACTATTCCTAGTGCCTAACCTGTCACTACCTGCTCTATCAGATTAGTAGGGCTTAGCTTTACCTTTTCTTTCTTTGTGTACATTTTGGTACACCTTATCAATTTCATGTTCACTATACCCCCTATTAATGAAACCAGTTCTTAGCTCAGTTAACTCACTTCTATACACTTCATCTTGACAACATAGGCGAGATGTTCTCATTGCCTGGCCTCTGATTATATTAGGAAAACTCCTAGGGCTATGCATACTGATTTAAATTGTTCACCATCACCTTTCCAAAAAATAAAAAGATCATCTACGAAACGCCTATAAAAGGCTATTTGGGGATTACCTAATAGATGTTCATATTCCCAGTTAACCATAATTAGGTTTGCATATGTGTTGGCACAACTTGTATTTATGGCAACCCCTGACAACTGCTTGTAGCATGTGCCATTGAACATAAATATGTTGTGCTCTAGTACCAATTCTACTAACATACAGAGAAAGTCTATCTTAATATTAGAAAACATTCCCTGCCTTATCAACACTGATTTCACCATGCTTATCCCCTGGTCATTGGGTATACTTGTAAATAAAGACACTACATCTAATGTAGCCAACATCCCTGTATCTGCTGTTCCCATTTGCTTCACCGCCCCATAAAGGTGGGAGGAGGCGTGGAGGAGCTCTCCGGTCTTGTAGCCCAGGCTAGTGTGGCCCTGGCCCTGGGTGACATCCTGCCATCAACCGGAATGATACCGCAGTACAAGGACAAAATGATTGACTTCAACAATTAGCTAAGCTTCTGGTGTCATTCTAAGGGGATCCAGTATCTGTATGCCTGGCATGGTCGACAGACCATGATGCTTTGCCAGAGATGGCCTGTACCTGTCACCCTTGAGATTCTGGATACTGGAAAAGGCTCTTGCCACCCCTACAGTGCCTTTTTTAGGCAAGGTTCAAATGACAAATTCACTACCATAACAGGAACAGGCAAGCAAAAACTGAGGGTAATGCTACTCGATGCTAGAAGTCTAAATCTCAAAATGTACTCACTCGAGGCACTCCTTAAAATGGAGAACATCGATGTCTGTGCAGTCACTGAGACCTGGCTCAAGGCTCCAGAGAGCACCCCTGCATTACCAGGCTATAACTCATACCACACTTTTCTGCCATCTAACCTGGACCAGAACACCAAAGGCAGAGGTGTGTCCATATTCATTAAGGATATCCACACCTCCAGGCTAGTTGCTCAGCATGATGCAGCTGAGGTTATCCAAGTGCAACTAACTCTGGGCAAAACTGCAATCCAAATTGTAGCTTGCTACAGATCCCCCACCATGCCCCAGGATTCCCACTCCTCTTTTCTTGATATACTGGAAAATATTAGGGTTCAACCAAACACCCTAATATTGGGCGATTTCAACTACCCCACCATTAACTGGGGAAAACTACTAATGTACCAACTCCTTCGCTCAGCACTTTCTGGAATTCATAAATTCCAGTGCCCTGGATCAACTTATCCACACCCCCACCAGGGGCAACAATATCCTAGACCTAGTCATTACCAACATGAGTGGCTGGTGTTCCACACCTGAAGTCAACTCCTCATTGGTCAGATCCGACCATAAGCTAATCACCCTAGATCTCTACATCCCGCCCCTACTCCCCATTAAGGAAACCACGGTAAAAAATTTCTCCAAAGCCAACTTCATGCTTCTTAAGGCAGAAGTGGTGAACTTCATAACACCCATGCAGATGGACTATACAGTTATGACTGCTGAATCCTACACAAATGTACTCTATAAGCACTTACACGAGTGTGTGGATCATGCTATCCCAAACAGAACCAAGACATTATCCTCCAAAAAAAGGAAGCCAATCTGGTAGTCCCCTGCCATAAACAAACTGTACCACAGAAGGAAGAAATTGTTGCAAAAGTGAGTAAAATCCCATGAGTGAAGGAGCTCCCTGGTCAGTCTCAGCAAGAAGCTGAGATCCCTTATAAGATCCTTCAAAGCTAGCTATGAAAACAAGATTGCCACTGATTCTAAGGGCAACCACAAAGCATTATATAGCTATTTCAAGAATCTCAGTGGCAACACCCAGATCTGCTCTGAGTTACAGCACAATGGCACAACAATTACAGAACCAACTGATATTGCCAACATCCTGGCAGATAGGTTCACTGCTAACTTTACCCCCCTCTCACCCCCTAAAGGGCCCATATCTATACAGGAAGAATGCAGACTCCCTGTAATCACAACTTCATAGGTAAAAGCAGCACTCTCTAAAGCCAAAAACACAGCATCCATGGGACCGGGCAACATCCCAGACTGCGGTTTACATGAACTTCAGAACGAACTGGCTCCCCGCCTAAGCACCATGTTCAATTATAGCCTCATGTCAGGCTTTGTGCCCACTAAATGTCGCACAGCAACAGTTATCCCACTCCACAAAGGGGGGGCCACCACTGATCCTGGGAACTATCGCCCTATTAGCTTGATGAGCCTGGTCTGCAAGGCCATGGAATGTATCATCATGGAATTCATAAACAAAGACATTGGTAACCTCCACACTCTGGACCCCACCTAGTTCGGGTTTGTGAAAGGCAGATCTTGCCTCCTGAACCTGGTCAACTTCTTTGAGGCAGTCACCAAAGCCATAGACAGGGGTAAGGTGGTTCACACAGCCTATCTTGATCTTGCCCAGGCTTTCAACACCATCCCCCATTCTGGAATTATAGCTAAACTCACTAAACTAGGTATAAATCCATATGTCACAAGATGGGTTGCCAACTGACTCACTGACAGAACCCACACTGTAAAAGTTGCAGACTCCAAATCTGACTTCAAACCAGTGACAAGTGGAGTACCACAGGGTTCAGTCCTGGGTACTCTCCTGTTTTGTATCTACTTCTCTGCAGTACAGGCTAACACAGAAGGCCTCTGGCTAACAAAGTTCACAGATGACTGCAAAATAGGAGCTATAGTTGAGTCCCCAAATGATGTGGACATCCTACAGAAGGGCCTCACTGAGACAGATGCCTGGTGTCAGAGCCATGGCCTCAAGCTCAATGCCAAAAAGTGCATTGTTATCCCCTTTGGTAAAAACTCTGTACCCATGAACTACCACATAGGCGACAGTCTTCTTAACACCGAATGTGTGATAAGAGACCTTGGGACCCAGGTGGACAATAGTCTCTCCTTTGATAATCACATCACCATAGTAGTCAGGAAATCCTTCTACATGGCACACCTCATCACAAAAGGGTTCTCATCCAGGAAAAAAGAAGTCATTGTTCCCCTCTACTAGACACTCTTTAAACCCATTATAGAGTACAATGCCCCTTTTGGAATGTACCTCACAAGACAGCTGCAGCAGCTAGAAAGGCCACAGAAGTACCTCACGAAGAGAATTACTGGCCTCAAACAGATGCCCTACACTGATCGTCTCAAAAAACTCCAGCTTTACTCTGTAGCATATCACCTAGTCTGAGGTGATCTCTGCCTAACATATAAAGCTATGTCAAACCCAGAGCTGTTGACATGCTACACCTAAAGAAATCCCAATCCCTCCGAGCTAAATGCTCTAGGGACTTAAACCTTGTCACCACAATAATTCCTGTCCCAGAGACTTCCCATACTCTGGAACAAGCTACCCATCTATGTCAAGCAAAGTTCCTCATTAACGCTCTTCAAGAAAAATCTTGATGAGTGAATGGGAAATAGGAAATACACCCTGGGGATCACTTCAGTGGCTCTGCTCAACAGGGGCACATGAAATTAACTTCCTTGGGTTGGCGTAAGACAGGGAACTTTGTTGGCTAGGCTTACTTAGGCCCTTGGGCTGATAGCCTAGTACCTACCTATGAACATATGAACCTATAAATGTTGTTAGTTTTGCTATTGATATCATGGGGCATCTCCATGTCCAAAGATTGTCCCTTGACATAACTTCTTTGTAAACTTAAGTGGTCTCATAAATCATTGCTACCTTCTAACACCTTTCATAGGTTCATAGGTTCATACTAGGCTATCTGCCCGAGGGCATTTACAAGCCTAGCCCATCGTTTTGTGGCTTACGCCACCCCTTTAGTATGGGGAACTATACCCATTATTTTGCTGTGCCTCTGTCGAGCAGTGACACTGAGGTAATCCCTGGGGTATATCTGCGATCTCCCATCCATTGGTCAAGATTTCTCTTGAACAAGGCCAGCGAGGTGCTCTGCCTCACATGTACCGGGATTTTGTTCCACAGCATAGGGAGTCTTTGGGTGATGAATCTATCCCTCCAGCCCCTCCTATTAATTGGCGTGGCGAGGTTTAAGTCCTCCGCCCCTGTGGCTCTGATGGATCTAGATTTTTGAGGTGAAGCATATTCATCAAATCTGGGTTTGACATGGCCTTGTATGTTAGGCAAAGGTCACCTCTGAGCAACTGAATAGAGCTGGAGTTCTTTCAGTCGGGCAGCATAGGACAGATTTTGAGACCCTTTATCCTTTTGGTGAGGAACTTTTGTGGCCTCTCCAGCTGCTGCAAGTGTCGGGTCAGATACATCCCGAATGGGGCATTGTACTCAATCATTGGTCTGATGAGTGATGAGTAAAGGGAGACTATGACCTCCCTTGATCTAGATGAGAATCCCTTCATGATAAGGTGGGCAATGTAGAAGGTCTTCCTAACTAATTTAGCTACATGGGTGTCAAATGACAGACTACTATCAACCTGGGTCCCCAGGTCCCTGATAACTTCTTCTGTGCTCAGTGGATTGCCACCTATTTGGTAGCTAGGGGTAACCTTGTTTTTCCCAAGGGGTATGACTATGCATTTTTTGGCATTTAACTTCAGGCCGTGGCTCTGGCACCAGTTATCCGTTTCTGTGAGACCCTTCTGAAGGATATCTGTGTCAGATGTGTTTTCTACTATGGTGCCCAGTTTGCAGTCATCTGCAAACTTTGTCAGCCATAACCCTCCTGTGCTTGCTTGTACTTCGGAAAAGTAGATGCCAAACAAGAGTGGGCCCAGGACTGAGCCCTGTGGGACACCACTTGTGACAGGTTTTCAGTCTGACATGGCGCCAGCAACTCTGACCCTGTGGGTTCTGTCACTCAGCCAGTTTGCAACCCATCTTGTGATGTATGGGTTAACATTTAAGCTGATGAGTTTTTCAATGATACCCGAGTGGGGTATTGTATCGAAGGCCTTAGCCAGATCGAGGTAGGCTGTATGGACTGCCTTTCCCTCGTCAATGGCTTTGGTGACTGTTTCCAAGAAGTCAACCAAGTTTAAAAGGCATGATCTGCCTTTGACAAAGCCAAACTGGGTTGGATCCAAAGTCTGCAAATTCCCTATGTCTTTATTTATGAGGTCCATTATGATCCTCTCCATGGCTTTGCAGATAAGGCTTGTCAAGCTAATGGGCGGTAATTTCCAGGGTCGGTGGAGGCACCGCCTTTGTGAAGTGGGACCACAGTTGCAGTGCGCCACTCCTGGATGCGTATCCAGAGGTAAGACTTTGATTAAACAGCTGTCCTAGCTGTGGGTTTAATTCCTCATTGAGTTCGTGGAGCACACAGCCGGGGACACCATCAGGTCCCATGGATGCTGTGTTTTGCTTTGGAGAGAGCAGTTCTCACTTGGGCGCGGGAGATGTTTGGGGGGCTGCAATCGTTTGGTATAGATATCTCTCCTTTTGGGGGGGGAGAAGTTTGCACTGAACCTGTCAGCCAGTATGTTGGCAATGTCTGTAGGATCAGTAATCTTCACATCATTTTGAACTAGTTCTGAGCATATCTGGGAGTTTCCTCCTAGGTTTCTAACATAGCTAAAGAAGGCCTTATGATTGTCTTTTGAGTCTTTAGCTATTTTTCTCTCGAAATTTGCTTTGGATGATTTTATGAGAGCTCTTAGTTTTTTACTTATAGTGATCAAGGGTGTCTTACCTTTTAAGGATTTTGCTCTATCTTGTAGTAGCTTCCTCCTTTTATTGTAGAGTTTGTTTATGCCTGGGGTCCACCAGACTGGAGGCTTGCCTTTGGTACTAAGAGTCTTTGTTTTGTTTGGGATTGCCTTATCCATGCAGTCCTGCAGGTGCTGGTAGAAGGTGTTTGTAAGTGATTCAGCGGCTTGAGTACTGTTTTCCGCCGGGGGCCTTAAAGGAGACCACACTAGTCTTTAGAAGTGTGAAGTCAGCTTTTGAGAAGTTCTTTACTGTGGTCTTTTTATTTCAGGTGGGGTGGGATGAGGACCTCCAGCGAGATTAGTTTGTGATCTGATCTCACCAGTGAGGGGTATACTTCCGGTGTTGAACATTGTGCTCCCATGTTCGTGATGATGAGATCAAGTATGTTATCTCCTCTTGTGGGGATGGTGACTAGTTGTTCCATGGCATTTGAGTTTATGAATTCCAGGAACTTTTGGGCTAGGGTGTTTGGGCTTGAGTAGTGTTCCCAGTCTATATTAGGGTAATTGAAGTCACCTAGTATGATGGTGTTTGGTGATACATTTATCCCCTCTAGTGTTTTCAGGAAGGCCATGTGAGGTTCCTGAGTTTGTGAGGGTGGCCTGTAACATGCTACAATTTGCAGAGCAGTCTTGCCTATGGTTAATTGCACCTGGATGGTCTCCGATGCATACCAGTCTTGAGGTGTGGGTGTCCTTGATGAATATGGATACCCCCTCCTTTCTTGGTATTGTCCGGATTTTGGGGCGGAGCATGATATGAGGTAAAACCTGATAGCTGGGGTGCTCTCAGGAGCCTTGAACCAGGTTTCTGTCACAGCACAGACATCGATGTTCTCCATACAGAGAAGGGCCTCAGTGCGTGCATTTGAGATTGAGACTTCTGGCATTGAGCAGCATTACCCTTAGTTTTTTCCTTTTTGTGTTCTAGGGTGGTAGGTTTAGAATTTGAGCCTTGCCTAAAAAGGCACTATGGGGTGGCAAGAGCCTTTGCCAATATCCGGAATCCCAGGGTGACAGGTGCAAGCCGTCCCTAGCGTGGCTTGTCCAGCATGTCATCCCAGGCAGACAGATACTGGATCCCCTTTGAATGACACCAGTGTTTAAGCCAATTGTTAAAGCTGATCATCTTATCTCTGTATTGTGGCATCACTCTTGGTGAAGGTAGGATACTGCTCAAGGTCAGGGTCATACCTGCCTGGGCTACATAATCAGAGAGCTCCTCAATGTCTCTTTTCATGTAGTCCAAGGTCTCCAGGTCGTTTACACCAGCGTGGACAATGACTGAGTCATATTTGTACTTGCTGTTGAGAGACCTGAGTGCTTGCATTATGTGATTCTAGCCCGACAGGCAGCTTACTGTGACCTTCTCCTTACTCAGTCTGGTGGCGGGACGTCAGTGTGTCTGACTATGGAGTCACCAATGACTAGTGTGTCTGGCATTGTGTTTGGCCTTAAGGGCTGTGACTGTTTGACACTCTGACTGTGAGGTCTATGTGTTGCAGGTGTTGTGTTCTGAGGTGGTGGTTGTTTGGGTGTCTGCTTTGGTGGCCTCTGCTGTTTTGGTAGATTTTTGATCAGAGCCTCCAGTATGTCTTTCTGTGTTTATGTGTATGATTTGAGGTTGTAATGGTGCTATGTGAGACTGGGTCTATGGTGTGTGTGGTAACCTTCTCCTCCTGACTGGTCTTGCCAGTCCTGTGTTGAAGAGCTCAGCCTCCAGTTTGGTAGTTGCATCTCTGTATTTGTGTTTTGTGGGAGGAGGAGAGGGTTGTCTGTGTACATGAGGCAATTGTAACATTGCCTCAGTATTGTTCACCAGCTGAGCAGGAGAGGACACTAGCAACTGATCCCTCGACATGCTAGAAGGATAGACAAAAACTTTAAAAAGATTCAGGGGACGTGGGTGACCCTATCTATGACAAGAGTGCCGTATCAAGGTAATAAGTACTGTAGGAGCAAGTGCTAGGTTTAACAGATAGAGAATAGTCTACTTGGAGTCAAGTGGAGATGATCTTTTTAGTTATAGGATACGCTGATTAGATCAGTAGTATAGTTCGAGGAAGGTAGTTTTAAGGGAAAATTTGAAGAGTGGACTTTAAATAGTTTAAACCTGCCTAACCGTGCTGCCCTAGTGTGCAACAGTGGCAGCTCCGTGCTTCATCAGCTAGCGTCTTACGTTTTATACCAGGGGGCTGGAAAAAGCTAGAAACTGGCCCAAAACGACCAATAAACTACTAGTTACTGGCTGAAACCTCACAAAACTGGACAAAAGGCAGCTCAATGCTTCCCACTCCCACTGGTAAGCAAGGTAACTTCCCCTCCCCCAAATAAGGCAAGGAAACAGTACACAGGAACTACAACCAAAGCCCAGGAATCAGCAACTCTGAAACTGGACTAAACTAGTAAAGCAGGAAAAACAAGAGATATTTTTTCTTTTTCTTTTTTTTTTCACAAAACAGGCAGAAACAGGTACAGTAAACACTTATAAATGCTATGAATCAGCTACTACAGCTTACACAGAAGAATTTGCTACAAATACAGTCAAATAGTAACAAACAAGGATTCCAAGTGCAATATTAAGTTAAATGCAGTAAAAACAGCTTCAATGTAACAGAAAGGCAGGCGAAATACAGTCGCTAGGTATTCAGATGTGGAAAGCAACAAAAATATACTTAGTATCAAGAAAAGATTCAGCTCTCTGCAGCCTGGATTACTCTGCTGGCCCACGGAGTCTGTGCTGAGTAGGTACAAGCTGAAAAGCAGCGCGTTTACCTTTTATACCAGGGCTGGAAAAAGCTAGAAACTAAACGACCAATAAACTACTAGTTACTGGCTGAAACCTCACAAAACTGGACAAAAGGCAGCTCAATGCTTCCCACTCCCACTGGTAAGCAAGGTAACTTCCTCTCCCCCAAATAAGGCAAGGAAACAGTACACAGGAACTACAACCAAAGCCCAGGAATCAGCAACTCTGAAACTGGACTAAACTAGTAAAGCAGGAAAAACAAGAGATATTTTTTTCTTTTTTTTTTTCACAAAACAGGCAGAAACAGGTACAGCAAACACTTACAAATGCTATGAATCAGCTACTACAGCTTACACAGAAGAATTTGCTACAAATACAGTCAAATAGTAACAAACAAGGATTCCAAGTGCAATATTAAGTTAAATGCAGTAAAAACAGCTTCAATGTAACAGAAAGGCAGGCGAAATACAGTCGCTAGGTATTCAGATGTGAAAAGCAACAAAAAATATACATAGTATCAAGAAAAGTCGCTTTATCAGCTCACTGCAGGCTGGATTACTCTGCTGGCCCACGGAGTCTGTGCTGAGTAGGTACAAGCTGAAAATGTTATACCAGGGGGCTGGAAAAAGCTAGAAACTGGCCCAAAATGACCAATAAACTACTAGTTACTGGCTGAAACCTCACAAAACTGGACAAAAGGCAGCTCAATGCTTCCCACTCCCACTGGTAAGCAAGGTAACTTTCTCTCCCCAAATAAGGCAAGGAAACAGTACACAGGAACTACAACCAAAGCCCAGGAATCAGCAACTCTGAAACTGGACTAAACTAGTAAAGCAGGAAAAACAAGAGATATTTTTTTCTTTTTCTTTTTTTTCACAAAACAGGCAGAAACAGGTACAGCAAACACTTATAAATGCTATGAATCAGCTACTACAGCTTACACAGAAGAATTTGCTACAAATACAGTCAAATAGTAACAAACAAGGATTCCAAGTGCAATATTAAGTTAAATGCAGTAAATGCAGCTTCAATGTAACAGAAAGGCAGGCGAAATACAGTCGCTAGGTATTCAGATGTGGAAAGCAACAAAAATATACTTAGTATCAAGAAAAGTCGCTTATTCAGCTCTCTGCAGCCTGGATTACTCTGAGTCTGTGCTGAGTAGGTACAAGCTGAAAATTTATACCAGGGGCTGGAAAAGCTAGAAACTGGCCCAAAACGACCAATAAACTACTAGTTACTGGCTGAAACCTCACAAAACTGGACAAAGGCAGCTCAATGCTTCCCACTCCCACTGGTAAGCAAGGTAACTTCCTCTCCCAAATAAGGCAAGGAAACAGTACACAGGAACTACAACCAAAGCCCAGGAATCAGCAACTCTGAAACTGGACTAAACTAGTAAAGCAGGAAAAACAAGAGATATTTTTTTTTTTCTTTTTTTTTTCACAAAACAGGCAGAAACAGGTACAGCAAACACTTATAAATGCTATGAATCAGCTACTACAGCTTACACAGAAGAATTTGCTACAAATACAGTCAAATAGTAACAAACAAGGATTCCAAGTGCAATATTAAGTTAAATGCAGTAAAAACAGCTTCAATGTAACAGAAAGGCAGGCGAAATACAGTCGCTAGGTATTCAGATGTGGAAAGCAACAAAAAATATACTTAGTATCAAGAAAAGTCGCTTATTCAGCTCTCTGCAGCCTGGATTACTTTGGTGATATCTTCAACACCTGTACTGATGGTTTCCATTTCACAGTCAAGAAGGGTTATAGTTATTTTTTTTTCATTGATAGAAATCTGCAGAATAGGGAATGGGATTAGTGCTGGGCTAACAGCATTTGTTACCTCATGTTTGAAGATACCCCAGTGGATATCAGTGGTTTCTGGATCATGAAGACTGGATAGCATTAGACACAGACTACACTGGGCATAATCTGCTAATGTTCAGTGTAAAAGTCTACTTTCTCTTCAAACATTTGCATTTATACCACACATACTCGGTTAACTGGCATGGGTATTGAAAATGCAGAGCCAAAGAACCATTTCACATAAAAAGTTACGAGTCATTTTAGGAAAAAAAAAAGAAAAACATATGTTTATCAGCTATGGGTATCTAAAATTATGTTTTCAGAGGTTAGGCCCCTCATGATGCGGAGCTACACAAAAACCTGAATCTTCTCTTTTAAGAGGTTTGGCCAAGAATGCTATAGCAGAGTAGTCTGTTTTTCTGCTTCATGATCATTGTAATAAAGTTGTCAGGTTGTGTACTGGTTAGCTTTGGACATGTTGATAAAAAACTGTTGTTCTGTTATCATTTTAAATGAATTAGAGTAATGTTTAAACAATCTGACAATTGAAAGTTGAACCTTTTATTAGATACCCAGTGAGCATGCATATTGTTGCCACAGTTGTAATGGAGTGACCCTCTCTAGTCTGAATTATGTTTTTTACAATAAGCAATTTCATAAAGCACTGTACAAAGGGTTCCCTGCCTTTCTAGGGCTTGGATCTGTCAAGTCACATAGTTACTCAGATCATTGAACCACAAGTACCAGTATGACTCTGTCATAGTCCATGTGGGTGTCAAAGACCCGAGACATTCCTCCCTTAACTATATGAAGTGAGATTTGACACATATCACTGATTATGTGTCTCAGGCAGGTATGAGCCTAACACTGACCAGCATACTACTTTCTCCATGGATGATACCACATTACCAACAGAAAATGATTGATTTTCACAATTGGCTTGGCTTCTGGTGTCAATGCAAGGGAGTACAATAATTGACGGACTGGAAGGACATGATTCACAGACCATGCTGCTTTACCAGGGATGGTCTCCACTTATCCCCTCTAGGATTTCTTATATTGGCAAAGATCTTTTCCTTCCCCATAGTGCCTTTTTTAGGCAATGTTAAACTGATAAACTTACCAATTTAACTGAACCTATGAAGGGATATCTGAAAGTGGTACTGCTCAATGCTAGAAGTCTTGACAAGAAACTCCACTTCCTGCAAATCTTCCTGTCCTTGGAGAGTGTAGACATCTGTGTAGTAATGGAGTCATGGTTTAAAGTCACAGAGAGTACCCCAACAATGCAAGCTTATAATGTCTTTCATGCCTTTAGACCAGCTACTGCACAGGAAGGAACTAAAGGTGCAGGAGTCACAGTCTATATTAAAACCAATCTCACATCCAGACTAGCTGAAGTGTATAACCCACTGTAACTCATACATGTGCAACTCACCATAAACAGGATCTTGTACCATATCCTTGCAACCTATAGGTCTCCCTCTATGTCCCAGGAAACCCATACTGCTTATCTCAGTTTACTGGAGTCCCTCACCTTTCAATCTAATATGACATGCTCAGCAATTCCCAAACAATGTTAATACCAGCATCCAAGAATAGTTGGTCTACTGTCCTGTCGGAGTACAAACATCCTTGACCTTGTACTCACAAACATGGGGGACTGATGTTCCTCACCCAATGTAATATCTTTGCGTGTCAGATCTGACCATAAGGCAGAATTACTTGAAATAAAAATTAAATCTGGGATCCAGAGAAACCAAAAACCTTTAGGAACTATTCCACAGCTAACCTCTCTCTGCTAAGTGACATATTGGCTAAATTCCAGACACCCCCAAACCCAGTAAACACCATAGCATACACTTAGCTATTTACAAAATCTCTGTACAGCCATATTGATAGCTGTATCGGGTGATCTGTTCTCATCCGTATTAAAAATAAGATAAACTCGAAAGACAAGCCACATTGATGGAATCACAATATCAATCAGTTATGCAAAAAAAGAAAAAAAAATCTTGACCAAGTGTAGGAGGAACAAAGCCATGCATACTGAAAGCATCCTGACCAATCTAAACAGGCAGCTGAAAGTGTTAATTAGTACTTCAAAAGCTAAATCTGAAGAAAAAATTGCTTCTCAAGTAAAGGACAACCACAAAGCTTTCTACAGCTTTGTCAATAACCTCAGGGGAAATACACATCAACGCTCAGAACTTATTGTAAATGGCATCACCCACAATGAACTGGAAGCCATTGCCAACCTTTTGGCTGACAGGTTCAGCTCAAATTTCTTCCTCCCTTCGATAGTCCAAAGGACATACCACATACCACAATCCACCCAACCATTACTAGGGAACAGGTCATCAATGCACTTTCCAAGGCCAAAAACACTATATTGATAGGCCCTGATAACATCTCAGGATGTTCAATGAATAGCATGAAACATGACCTCTCTGATCTATTTGAATCACTTTTTTAATGGGTAACTACAGGCCCATAAGTCTTAACAGTCTCATATGTAAGGCTGTGGAAAGAATCATCATGGACATGATAAATGAGGACATAGATAACCTGCAAGCACTGCACCCATCACAGTTCACCTTTGTTAAAGGAAGGTCATGCCTATTAAATCTGGTAGACATTTTTGAGAGGGTCACCAAAGCAATGGATGAAGGTAAGAGTGTGCATACAGCTTACCTTGACCTGGTCAAGGCTTTTGATACAACACCCCATTTAGACATTATTGGCAAGCTCAATAATTTAGGTATAAACCCTTTTATCACCCACTGGATAACCAACTGGGTCACTGATAGGACCCAGGAGGTCAAAATTGGTGAAGCCACCTCCACCAAGAGGCCAGTCACTAGTGAAGTCCCCCAGGGCTCAGTACTGAGCCTGCTCCCTTTTGGCATCTATTTCTCTGAAATGGAAGCAAATGCTGAAGGTTTATGGCTGACTAAGTTTGCAGGTGATTTCAAGCTGGGGGTTATCATCGACTTTCCTGCAGACACTAGCATTCTTCAAGAAGGTCTATCTCTGACTAACAAATGGTGCCAAAGCCATGGACTTAAACTTAATGCTAAGAAATGCATAATTTTACCCTCTAGGAGGTCAACTAGCCTGGCTAATTACCATGTTGATATTACACCCCTAAAAGTCGACCCAGTGGTCAGGGATCTAGGTGTATGTGTTCACAGTGGTGATTAAATCCTTTTATGTTGTGCAACTTATAAGTAAGAGCATGGCATCTAGGTCCAAAGAGGTCATTATCCCACTGTACTCCATCCTTATCAGACCAATCAATGATATCTTTGGAATGTATCTGACCAGGCATATGCAGCAACTACAGCGACCTCAGGGGTTCCTTACAAAAAGAATACAAGGGGTAACAAACTTGTCTCATGCAGAGTTGCAGAGTGCCTTAAAGCCCTTTTGCTCTACTCAGTTTCCTTGGGATTACTGAGGGGTGATAAATTCCTGGCTTACAAGGCATCTGCAAACCCTTCACTTATGAATCTCCTACATATTTGTAAGTCAATGAGTACCAGAAATACAAGGTCTACGGACCTGAATTTTGTCTGTAACTTAAACAGAACAAGCTGGAAAGACAGATATGTGTCCCAGAGACTGCCTCTCCTATGGAACAGGCTTCCCATCTGTGTGAAGCTGAGTTCATCTATTATTCAGCTTAAGTGCAACCTAGACCACAGGCTGGAGAGTAGGAAAGTTACACTGAGCCTGGCACCTGTGTTCCTTATGGACAGACAGCTTATAAATGCCTGGCCTTCGATGTCCTATTTGGATACAGGACATAATTATTCTTTCGGGAAAACTTGGCTAAGCTTAGAAAGGCCCTCCGGGTCATTAGTCTAGTAACAATCTATAAATCTATGAATCTATACTTCTATGAAAGGATAATGGTAGCTTTTATTTGGGACTTAAACATAAAACTTCCAGCAAACAGTCCGATATCACTGCCTCTGAACTGATAGGTGTTGAGTTTTCCCCTAACAACTTTATCCTTTCAGCCAGAACCCCCCCCCCCCCACCAGCATGGCAATTAAAGTTAGATTACAAAATCACACATACACACAAATACAGAGAAGGCCCTCTGCTTAGGCACTATTAGTACCATAGGATCATAGGAGGTTACTAATCTATTGGCCCTATGGCCTTTACAAGCCTAGCCATGTTTACCCTTGTTCTCTCATAGACCGAGAGAAATAGCCTATATTAGTGCACAAATTTATGATCAGCACCAACTGCCCCTATCCAAAAGGGACATAGGTGAAACCCCCCGGGGTGAATTTACAGTTTCCCATCCAATTGTCTAAGTTACATTTAAACAGGGTCATTGAGGAGTTCTGTTTAACTTGAACTGGGAGTTTGTTCCAGAGGAGTGGCAGCCTCTAGGAGACATATCTGTCTCTCCAGCAAGTCCTGTTTATGTTGCAGGTTAATGTCTCTAGAGTGAATGAGCCTTGTCCCATTAGATTTGTGGATATGCAGTATGTCCTTTAAGGCAGCGTCCATGACTGCTCTACAGGCCAGGCAAAGTTGTACCTAAGTAGTCTATACAATAAAGAGTATAGTGACAGTGCCTTCAATCTGCCCGTGTAGGTCATGTGATAAAGGCCTTGAATTTTCTTAGTGAGAAACCTCTGAGGCCTCTCAAGCTGCTGCAGGTATCTGGTGAGATGGATACAGAAGGGTGCAATGTACTCCATTATTGCTTTGATGAGGGTTGAGTACAGAGGAGTTATAACCTCCTTCATTTTGGACGCTATTCCCTTACTTATGAGATGGGCAACATAGAAGGCTTTCCTCACCACTGTGGCCACATGATGATCTCAGTTAAGGCTGCTATCAACCTGCATTCTCAAGTCTCTTACCACTGGATTTGAAGTTAGGGGGGTATTGTTAATTTTGTAATTTGCTAGGACTTCACCTTTACCGAAGGGGATGTTAATACATTGTTTTGTGTTAAGTTTAAGTCTGTGGCTTTGGCACCGATCATTTTTCTGTGTAAGCCTTTTTTGTAGTTAGTTGACATTGTTTTGGGTTTCAATGATTGCACCCAGTTTGGAGTCATTAGTGAACTTGGTAAGCCACAGGCCATCTAATTTTACTTGAATTTCTGAGAAATAGATTCCAAACATAAGTAAACCCAGCACAAATCCTTGTGGAACACCACTAGTAACAGGTCTGCTGGTAGCATACCTCTCAACTGTACAGATTTTTTGCAGAATGTCCAGATTTTTGCCTCATATTTTTGGTCTGTTTTTCATAAAATTGTATTTTTCTGGCAAATCACTGGCAAATCGTTAAAGATTGAAGTCAGAAAATAATGACAGACATTTGAGTTTCAAATTTCATACTCTTCAGAAAATGCATAATAATGCAAAACCTGATATTCTATCAATGTTTGAAGTTTGTAAGAGCAATATTTAAAAATGTCCCTATTTTTGGGCCTTTATTCCCCCAATATTTATGTCTTTGTCCAGATTTCTTGCTCTAACAGGTTGAGAGGTCTGGCTGGTAGAGGTAGAATCCCCTACTTTGACTGTATTTTCTTCTGTCAGTGAGCCAGTTGGTTAACAATCTAATGACACATGGGTTTATCCTCAGCTGTATGAGTTTAACAATGATGCCTGAGTGGGGGATAGTGTCAAAGGCCTTGGCTAAAATGAGGTAGGCAGTATGCACTGTTTTCCTTTCCTCCAAGGCTTTGGTGACATTTTCAAAGAAGTCCACCAGGTTTAATAAGCATGATCTGCCTTTAACGAAACCAAATTGGGTCGGGCCAAGAGTTTGAAGGTCTCCAATATCCTTGTTGATTAGGTCCATGATGATGATTCTTTCCATGACCTTACAGATAAGGTGCATTAGGCTTATGGGTCTATAATTCCCAGAGTCTGTTGAGAGACCCCCTTTGTGCAAAGGGATCACAGTTGCAGTTTTCTATTTGGGTGAGACAGAGATAGTACTTAGACTGTGGTTCAAGAAAGTACCCACTGGTTCTGCCATCTGTTTTAGGCCATTTAATAAGCAGCCTGGGATGTTGTCCGGTCCCATAAAGGCTGTGTTTTTGGCCTTGGAGTGGGCAGTTATGACCTACTCACTGGAGATACTAGTTAGAGGACTGGTGATAGGTATAATTTGGGGTATGACTGGTGGGGACAGTGAAGTGAAGTTTTCGCCTAACCTGTGTGCCTGGCAATTTTCATGGTTCCATATCAGTTGCACCATACACTACTAGTCTGGCACAAATCTGAGCCTTCCCTTTAAGATTTTGGGTGTAGTTATAGAACGCCTTATGATTATCCTTAGCTTGTTTTTGTTTTGTTGTTTGTCTTTCGGCTTTAGCTGGTTAGGGGTTGCCACAGCGGAACTCTGGTCCGCTAATGATTGGCAGTTGGTTTTTATGGTGTCAAGTTGCCAGCCTGATGCCCAACCTTCAACGAAGGCATGCCCATTCTACGCATGTCTTTCGAACGCCCACTCGGCGGAGGGGAGGACATGCAGACTACACACAGAAGGCACTCCCAACCCAAGTTGAGAATCGAATGGGAGAACCTCTTGCTGTGAGGCAACAACGCTACCGCTGTACCACCATGGAAGTTATGATTATCCTTAGTTAGAGATGCTAATTTGGTTGTGTAGTTAGTTTTGGAGGGCTTAACAAGATGTTTAATTTGCTTATTCAAGTTGTGGAGGATGTCTTTCCTATGCTGAGACCTCTACTTCTTGTTCTTAATCAATAGTTTCTTTCTCTTGTTGTATACCCTGTTTATGCTGGATGTTCACCAGGGTGATTTGATTTTTCGTGAGGATCCTGACTTAATCTGTTCAGGTACAGCTGAGTCTATACACTTGTACAGGTGTTTATACAAGACATTAGTGTACTCTTCAGTATGGGAGACACTGTTGTTGGTGGTGAGTAGGGGGTTTGAATCAATTTATGCCATCGCAAAGGAGGCTATAATTTTCTTTGGAGAAAATTTTTAACCTCTGTGATCCGGCGGGGGGGGGGGGGGGTCAGTTGTGATTGTTACTTCGAATTAAACAGATTTGTGATCTGGCCTTTCCAGGGAGGGCCCCACACATGGGGTGGTGCAGCGATCTCCCATATTGGTGAGCACTAGGTCAAAGATATTTGAGCCCCTTGTGGGAGTGCTAACTATTTGTTCCAGAGCATTTATATTAATAAAGTCCAGGAACCTTAAGGCAAGCATGTTAGTGCTTGTGTATGTTGCCCAGTCAATAGAGGGATAGTTAAAGTCACTCATGACTACAGTGTTTGGTTGTATTATGAGTGACTCAAGTAGATCCAGGTAGGCAGTGTAATTTACCTTGTTCATGGTGGGGACCTATAGCTAACAATGACGTGGAGGGGGCCTTTCCTACAATTAGCTGGACTTGGAGTAGCTCTAGGATGTCATACTGTTTAACCAGTTGAGAAGTAGTTGTCTTTCATGAAGATGGATACACCTCCCCCTTTGGTTCTTTCACGTTCATTTTGTGGTCTGAATGTGTAGAAGGAATTGTAGCCTTGTATGGCTGAGGTACTCCCTGTGGCTTTGAACCATGTCTCTGATACTATACAGTCATCTATGTCTTCCAAAGTAAGGAGTGCTTCCAGTGAGTGCAGTTTCCAATTTAGACTCCTAGCATTAAGCAGCATAACCTTGAGTTTGTCTCTAGAAGATGCTTTTATGTCGGGAAATTTGCTCTTATGACATTGCCTAAAAAAGGCACTATGGGGAGGCACGTATCTTAGCCAGTAACTGAAAGTTAAGAGGTGCCAGGTGAAGACCATCCTTGGCAAAGCAACATGGTCTTGTGACCATGTCATCCCAGGCTGACAGATACTGGATCCCCCTGGATTGACACCAGAAGCTAAGCCAATTGTTAAAGTCAATCTTTTTTTTTTTATTTTGTTTGCAGTGAGGCATCACCCTGGGTGAAGGAAGAATGCTGCATAGGACTAGGGACATACCTGCCTGGGACACATAATCAGTGAGCTCAGTCATGTCTCTCTTCATATAGTACAGGGAGGTACACCTCAAGTCGTTCACTCCAACGTAGACTATGACCGAGTCATAACAGTACTTGTTGTTGAGAGACTTGAGTGAGTGCATAATTTGGTGGATCCTGGCACCCAACAGGCACCTGGCCATGACCTTCTCCTTGTGCAGCCTGGTGAATGGGATATCTGTGTGTCTCACTATGGAGTTGCCTATGACCAAGACATTTGGTTCTGAGGTGTTTTGCCTTAGGGGTTTGTTGGGTGAAACGCTGATGTGTGTGTTTATATGTGTAATGGATGCTGTTGGGACTGCATTGTGTATGTATAGTTTGGTTTAGGAGGTCTCTGTTCTTCTGGTATACTTCTAGTGAGTACCTCCACATATGTGGATTTGTGTGTTTTATTGCTGGTTTGTGGAAGATGTGAAGTGTGTGTGCTGACAACCCGTTGGTATCATTTGCTGTTTTGAGAGAGAGAGAGAGAGAGAGAGTGCATTGATTCCAGATTTATAGTATAAATACATTTCCAACATATTGTATTAGTATGTTTTAGTAGTGAAAGGATAATATTAGCTGTGGAGTCTGCATGTCCTCTCCTCGGTTGGGTGGGCGTTCGAAAGACATGCGAATGGGCGTGCCTTCGTTGAATTAGTTGAAGGCTGAACGTCGAGCTGGCACCTCAGCATTCGTGAAAATCTACTGCCAATCATTAGCAGACCGAGTTCCGCTGTGGTGACCCCTAATCGGGAAAAGCCAAAAGACAACAACAACAACATCTGGGACTCACACTCAAGACCTCCTGCATACCTTAAGTTATCCTGATTTTTGGCAATAAAATCATTTTAATTAATTGTAATCTATCTTCAAATTTGAGATGCAACTTATTCCATTTCTCTGTATAAGTTTTTAGTGTAAATTTTGTACATAGTTTACTATTTTCTTGTTTAAACGATTGTTTTAAAAATCAATAAAAAAACTTTGAACAAAAAATGTATCCTGATTTTGCAGTTTCTTTTATATTTCTTGCTGCTTCACTGCACCATATGTAGCCTGCAGTTTTTTTAACATAAAAATCTTGTTGACTGACTGTGCATTGTTTATGAAAGCTACAAACACGATCATGCAGGCTACATTTGTACCTGCTTTTGATTTAGCCCTTGAAAGTTTTTGCCGTTATGTGTGAAGAATGATGTTTGACAGGTTTTTTTTCTAAATGGCTCTTCACATTCAAAGATTTCATAATTTAAACAAATCTGAATGGCAAGTTTTGTGTGATTTACAAGCAGATGAAAGTACTGTTTTCTGCCCTGCTGACAAGGGTGGATCTTTAGTTGCTTTAGACAGGGATTTTTATCTTATTTTAATGCAGGAAATGCTCAATATTGACAGTGTATATGAAGTTATTGATGGTCAAAAAGTCTATGAACTTATTAATGATGTGCACAATGTTTTAAAAGGTTATTTGGCAGCATGTATGATTACTCTGGACTTGTTTAATTACTTTAGAGTGAATATGCCTTTAGTACCTACATTGAATGGTTTACCCAAGCTACATAAATATATGAGTAGACCCCTATGAGACCTATTGTCTCGGGTAGGGGGTGGGTGGGTGACTGAGTCACTTTCTATTTATGTTGAGAAAGAACTGAGGGGTTTGGTGGATTCTTCCACAGCCATTCTTAGGGCTAGTAAACCGTTTTTAAGGGAGCTATTTTTATGCGTAGAGCAATGTCAAGATATGGAGAATGTATTTCTCGACTGGATGTACAGTCTCTTTTCACATCTATAACTAATGATGAAGGTCTTAGGTTCCTACATATTGATTTGAAGGAAAATAACAAATTTAGCGATGAGAAGGTTGTTCTGATATGTTCCCTTGTAAATTTGATTTTAGGACATAATGTGTTCTTATTTAATGGAGTCTATTATTGGCAGAAACAGGGTGTTGCTATGGGCACACCCTGTGCTAATAGTTATGCGAATTTAATTATGTTGCATTGGGAAGAGACATATGTTTTAAAAGGCAACAGATTTTCTGAATACATTATATTTTTTAAGAGATTTGTGGATGACCTTTTTCTGTTATGGATGGGACATAAAAAGGCTATTCCAGAATTTATTGAGTATTTACATAGTACAACCTCTTTCTTAAAATGTACCTTTAAATGTTCCAAGTTGGTTATGGATTTTTTAGACGCAGAAGTCTTTAAGATGGAAGATAATAATGGAGCTACTAGACTTTACATGAAACCCTGTCGTACAAGTACAACATTGAGAAGGGATAGTATGCACCCATCTAGGATGTTTAGGAATGCATTGAAAGGCCAGGGTATGAGGATGTCGAGGTTAAACAGTAAGGAAAGCACTTTTGATTCTAACCTAACTACCCTTGCACAAGAGTTTAAAGACAGGGGCTACAGGACTAAAGAAGTGTAAGGCATGGTCAGAGAAGTGAGAGCTTTAAGGAGAAGTTCAGCTCGACCTTATTTTTCAGATAATGTTATTACTGCTAACTATGAGCAGACCATCAAAAATAATAATATTGATAGAGTCAACTTTTTGATACCTTATGCCAACAATTCTGACATTTTTTGCAATATAATTAAAAAGAATTGGCCAGTCCTATTATCAGATACGAAGATTAGTAACATTGTAGGACAGCATCCACATTTTGTCTTTAAGAACAAACAATCTCTAAAGAGATTTTTATATTATGGTAGAAAACAAGGTGTTAGAAGACAGATACAGGGAGGAACAATACTTTGTGGTGAATGTAATTTTTGTTAGCATATAGACAGCAATAGATTTGTACATCCCACCACCAAACAAGTGTTTGTGTTTAAGGCTAATGATGATTGTTCAGCTGTAAATGTGGTTTATATAGCTTGCTGTTCAGCATGTACATGTTTTTACACAGGCAAAACCAACAGGATGCTAAAGGACAGAGTCAGAGAACATCTACTGGCTATAAGAAACAGAGATAATATTAGGAATGCCCTAGCGAAACATGTATATGAGGAAGGGGATCTACATACATTTAAGTTTAGAGTATTAGAGTGTTTAAATTTTGGGGAACGTTTAGGAGACATTAAGAATATTACAGAACAGCATGAGACCGGATGGATTGTTAGATTTCAAGCAAATGTACATCCAGGGTTAAATGGTTATGTACCTTTAAAACCAATTATCAAAGCTCATTATTTATTCAGATAGCTTCAGTGGTAATTAAACATGTGACTGATTTTATTTGATGCATTGACTATATAAGAGCTGTTGGTTTTTAACTGCTTTATATTGGTCTGAAGAAGTGCTCAGTTGGGCATGAAAGCGCTCACCTTTTAAATAAAACTGTGTTTTTTACTTCTGCTTTCTGTCGTGGTTGGTCTTGAAAGGTATTTTTGGATTTCTGGTTTTGGTATTCTGCAGACCCATCCACAGTGGATTACCTTTTTGCTGTTCTTAGTACTAATACTGTACATGGCTCTGATGTTACAATGCTGTCACAAAGTGACTGACATGATATTGCAACACTAGTTCTACACAAGGCTTTGTTATTATAGAGTGATCATGAACTGACTTAGACATCGTAATACAGTACTAGTTTTGCAGAGGTATTTGTTTTCAGAGTTCTGCCATTAAGTGACATAAACATCATAATATAATACTAATTCAGTACAGTGCTTAGCTGTTATAGAGAGCTGTCACATCACAGTACTGAACTCTGTTGTTATAGCATATTCTCACAAAGTGCCAGGCATTACAATAACTAATTATTATAACTAATAATTACTAATTCTGCAAAGGTCTTTCTTTTTATAGACTACTCTGTGTAGAACTATACATACATGAATGCAAACTGGGCATAATTGTCAAATCTCCTTTTGTCAACCATTCATTGTAGCAGGAAATTACCCTAAAAAACAAGCAGCATATGGAAAAAGGCCTAAAATTAAATGTGAAAAAATGTGGTATTGTCTACAGTAGTAAACAGTTTTCTGTCTCAGAGTACAGTAGAGCAAATTCTGCTCTACAAAATGATACTTTAGCAAGGGATCTTGAAATGTGGATTGATAATTTCCTCTTCTTCAATCACCATGTTCATAGGTTCATAGGTTCATACTAGGCTATCTGCCCTAGGGCATTTATAAGCCTAGCCAGAGTGTGTTTGGCTTTCGCCACCCATTTTAAATTAATTTTGCTATGCCTTTTTTTGAGGTTAGTATACTGTGCCTCTGTCTAACAGTGACACAGAAGTGATAGCCGGGGTAAACCTACGATCTGAACACCAACCCTCGCACGTTAAGGCTTGCGCGGCCCAAAACAATAGCAGAAAACACACAAGGGCCAGCAAATCAATTCCAATAGCTTTATTGGCAAGTAGATAGGTGCAAGAAATACACCATAATACTCCCTATAATTCAAATGCTCATATTTCAGTCCTCAAACTAGTTTCGGTATAAACCTTCTTCAGTGAGGAAAAATAAGAGAACCACATTCACCAATGAAAGTACACAGTATATATAACCAGCAATAGCCAATAAGAACGTGGTATCATCACTTAACATGTAAAATTGATGTTAAGTATACACAGCATATAAATCAAATAGTTAGTGGGTGACATATCAAAATAAGCTCTGTATCATATATGAAATAATATAAACATAATAAGCATTAAATTTACAATATAGATACAGTATATTTGTATAGTACCAGATCTAACAAAATCTGCTAAATTCTACAATCGGGATATCTGATGACCATCATATATCAAATAGGTTAAAATAATATTTTTCAATATAAGTCCCTATAGGTGGTCATTAAGTCCTGGTGGAAATAAGGCCCCTAAGTGTATTATCCAGTATCTTTCTTTGTGGCTGAGAATGCTTTGCCAACCAAGCTGATTATGTCTATTGCCCTGAATCTTATCAATAACCGTGAACATAAATTTGGCTGATTTATGTTTAATAGAATGTTGGTATAGGGCATTGCTAGGTTTCTGATTGCGAATATCACTGCGATGTTCACCTATTCTGATTCTTAGGGAGCGTGAAGTTTTACCCACATAGAAAGCTTGACAATGGCATGTAGCCAAATAAATCACCCAACTAGATGAACAATTACCAAAGATACGAGTATCAAATATCTTACTAGTATTGGCACTTGTAAATTGTTTCAGTTTATTAACTTGTCCACAAGAGGAGCAATGACCACAAGGGAACGTTCCCAATAATTCATCACCTGAAATGGTCAATTGCCTGTAGGTAGCACCCCCACTGTCCTGATGTTTGTAATGGGAGAATAATGTACCTAAGGTTTTGCCCCTCCTGTATGAAATGGAACATTGATTAGCCAATATATGACGAAGATAATCATTAGCCAATAGTATATTCCAGTTATTATTAAGTATGTTCCTAACTAGTTGATGATTTTTCCCAAAAGTGGTAATAAATCTAATAGTTTCATCATGTGTGACATCCTTCTTCTCTTTATATTGTAATAGATCTCGTCTGTCTTGTTGATCCGTCCACACCCTCGCTATAGATATATCCACACTCGAATAACCTCTATCCAAAAATCTCTTATTGAGATCCTGTTTGGCCTCCTCATAATCCACCAGGGAAGAGTTGATGCGTTTCATCCGTAGATATTGTGATTTGGGAATGTTGCGGATGGTGTGACGTGGGTGCATGCTGGAAGAATGGAGTAATGTGTTAAATTGTGGGTATTTCCTATGTATTTTAGTATTTAAGGTATTGTCTTCATTACGATATATCGTAACATCCAAAAAGTCAATAACTGACTTGTGATATGTTATGGAAAATTCAATACCCCAAATATTATTATTCAAATGTTCAACAAATTCCAGCAAATAATCTACATCCGCACGCCACACCATCCAACAATCATCGAGATAACGCCTCCAAATGTCCATCTCAACCAAATAAATGTTATGAAGGGGATCGTAAATAAGACATTCTTCCAAATAAGCCATAAATAGATCGGCATATATTGGGGCAAAGGAGGCACCCATGGCTGTACCTCTCAATTGCCAATAACAATCACCCTGAAAGAAAAAAACATTCTTGTTGAGGACATGCTCGGACATACATATTAACAAGGTGTTAAATCCTGGTGGATATAGTTCAGCTTTTTTTAGCCAAAAATCCAAGGCTTAAAGGCCAGCCCAGTGTGGGATGCTAGTGTACAGGGATTTCACATCTAAAGTACACATTAACCAATCTGGATCAAGTTGAGTATCAGCAATGATGTTGAGAAATTCAGTTGTATCCTGAATACAGGCTCTAACCATAGACAACAGTGGCTTCAAATATTGCGTTAGGAATACAGATAGAGGTTCTGTAAGAGATCCATAACCCGACACTATGGGTCTACCTGGGGGATGAGTAATAGATTTATGAATTTTAGGTAACAGATATAAAATCTGTTTCTGGGGGTCACTAACTTGTAGATGTTGGACCGTCTTTTGTGAAATAATTCCTTCTTGTAAGGCCTCATTGAGAAACTGGTCAATATCCTGTTTAAATCGAATGGTAGGATCAATCCCCATGTGCATGTAGCAGTTGGTATCTGACAATTGTTTAAGTCCTTCCTGTACATAGTAGTCAGTATTAAGAACAACTACAGCTCCACCTTTGTCTGCTTGGAGGATTACTATTCTATGGTTCTGTCTAAGTTCAGAAAGTGCTTGTCTCTCCATAGGAGTAATGTTATCCTGGGCTATATTAGTATCAAACTGGGGAAAATGTAGGTCCTTCAGTACGGCTTGTTGGAAGATCCCCACATGTTTGTTCATGGGGGGTTGAAATGTTGATTTTTTGAAAGTAAAATCAGTAGATCTTTGAAAGGAAGAATGATCCTGATCAGAGAAAAAAAATTTTAAATTAAGTTTTCTGCAGAATTCCATAACATCCACCGAAACTGAATAATGGTCAGAGAAAAAGCTAGGGACAAAACCCATTCCTTTATTAAGAATACAATGTTGATCTTGTGTGAGTACATGGTCCGACAAATTTAAAACATTGTCAAATGGTTCAATTATTGGTTCAACAATGCCTGAACTAGTCCTGTCATAGAGTCTGTATTTATTTCTATTCTTGTGCTTCCTCCCCCCTCGGGATTTCCTGCCATGCCTAAAGGGAACTTGGGTTGGATTTTCTTTTTGAGTGGTGAGTGTACCATAGTACCCCCCTCGCTGTCAGTGTAAGATGACTCCTCCCCTGATGTACTGGTATAACTCTGGTCACTTTGTTTTAAAATGGACCTTGGTCTTTTTCTGGACTTTCCTCTATTCATATTAGATCCCAAATCCTTGAACCGCACAGTCCTTTGAATTTGAAAGGGCTGACCCCTCTCATAATCATTCATATCCCTGGTGAATTTTTTGATTTTTCTTTCCTTCACCATGTTATCATAAGAGGTCAATTCTTTGGACAGCCGGTCAATACAAGCAGAATATATTTAAACCTACGATCTCCCATCCACTCATCAAGATTCCTCTTGAAGAGAGTCAATGTGGGACTCTGCCTAACCTGGACTGGGATTTTATTCCAGAGTGAAGGGAGCCTCTGGGTTATGAATCTATCCCTCCAGCATGTCCTATTTATTTCAGTGCTGAGGTTCAAGTCTCTTGAGTGCGTAGCTTGATGGGATTTGGATTTTCTGAGGTGCAGCATGTCCATTAATTCCGGGTTGGACATGGCTTTATACGTCAGGCACAGATTGCCTCTGAGCAGGCGGTATGCCACTGAGTAGAGCTGGAGTTTCTTTAACCGGGCAGCATATGGCATCTGTTTGAGCCCTTTGATCCTCTTGGTGAGGTACTTTTGGGGTCTTTCCAGTTGCTGCAGGTGTCTGGTAAGGTACATCCCAAAAGGGGCATTGTACTCAATTATGGGCCTGATGAGGGATGAGTAAAGAGTGCGATGACCTCCCTGATCTAGATGTGAATCCCTTCATGATTAGGTGGGCTATATAAAATGTTTTTCTAACCACTTTGGCCACGTGGTTGTCAAATGAGAGATTGCTATCAACTTGGGTCCCCAGGTCCCTAATGACGTCTTCTGTACTTAATGGATTACCACCTATGTGGTAATTTGTGGGCACTTTGTTTTGCCAAAGGGGATGACTATACACTTTTTGGCGTTTAGCTTGAGGCCATGGTTCTGGCACCAGTTGTCTGTTTCTATGAGGCCCTTTTGGAGGATGCTTGTGTCGGCTGGAGAGTCAATTATGGCACCCAGTTTGCAGTCATCTGCGAACTTGGTCAGCCACAGTCCTTCCGTGTTGGCCTGTACCGCCGAGAAATATATACCGAACAAGAGAGGTCCCAGGACTGAGCCTTGTGGGACGCCACTTGTAACTGGTTTGGAGTCTGACATGGCTCCAGCAATTCTAACCATGTGGGTTCTGTCCTTGAGCCAGTTTGCAACCCATCTAGTGACATAGGGGTTTATATTTAAGCTGGTGAGCTTATCTATAATGCCGAGTGGGGTATTGTATCGAAGGCTTTTGCGAGGTCCAGGTAGGCTGTGTGGACCACCTTCCCCTCGTCAATGGCCTTGGTGACTGTTTCAAAGAAATTGACCAGGTTTAAGAGGCAGGATCTGCCCTTAACAAAGCCAAATTGGGTAGGATCCAGTGTCTGTAGGTCCCCAATATCTTTATTTATGAGGTCCATGATGATCCTTTCCATAGCTTTGCAGACCAAGCTAGTCAGGCTTATGGGGCGATAGTTTCCAGGATCCGTTGAGGCACCACCTTTGTGGAGAGGGACCACTGTTGCTGTACGCCACTCTTTGGGTACATATCCTGTAGTAAGGCTAAGATTGAACAGTGGTTTTATGTTTGGGTTTAGCTCTTCTTGGAGTTCATGTAGGATGCAGCCCGGGACACCATCTGGTCCCATTGATGCTGTGTTTTTTGCTTTGGAGAGGGTGGCTCTTACCTGAGCATCTGAGATGTCAGGGGGGCAGCACTCTGTTGGGATAGATATTTGCCCTTTTGGTGGGGAGAGGGGGAGAAGTTTGCACTGAACCTGTCAGCTAGGATGTTGGCAATGTCTGTGGGCTCGGTGTATTTTTTTGTCATTTTGGACTAATTCTGAGCATATCTGGGAATTCCCACCCAGGTTCCTAACATAACTAAAGAAAGCCTTGTGATTATCCTTAGTGTCCTGTGCAATTTTTCTCTCGAAGCTGGCCTTAGACGATTTTATGAGTGCCCGTAGTTTTTTGCTAATACTGATCAGAGATGCCTTCCCTTTTTGGGATTTTGCTCTATCATGTAGTAGCTTCCTCCTTCTGTTGTATAGTTTGTTTATGGCTGGGGTCCACCAGACAGGATGTCTGCCTTTGGAGGACTGGGTCTTGGATTTATTTGGGATTGCATGATCCATGCATTCCTGAAGGTGTTCATAGAATGCGTTTATAAAGGATTCTGCGGTCTGGGCCGTATTTTCCACAGGCCCGGGGGCTTTGAAGGATTTCGCCTTGGTTTTGAGGCGTGTGAAATTTGCTTTAGAGAAGTTTTTCACTGTGGTTTTCTGGGCAGGAGGTGGGGTCAGGATGTGAATATCCAGTGAGATTAGTTTATGGTCTGATCTTACCAGTGAGGGATACACTTCTGGTCTGGAGCATAGTGTCCCCATGTTGGTGATGATCAGGTCCAGTATGTTTTCCCCTCTTGTAGGAGTGGTAACAAGTTGTTCCATAGCATTTGAGTTTATAAATTCTAGGAACCTTTGGGCTAGGGTGTTGGAGCTAGAGTAATGCTCCCAGTCTATGTTTGGGTAGTTGAAGTCGCCCAATATAATGGTGTTTGGAGAGACCTTCATATTTTCCAGTATTCTCAGGAAGGCCAAGTGGGGTTCCTGTGTTTGGGAGGGTGGTCTGTAGCAGGCTATAAATTGGAAGGCAGTTTTACCCACAGTTAGTTGCACATGGATAGTCTCTGATGCTTGTGCTGTGCCACCAACCTGGAGGTGTGGGTATCTTTGACGAATATTGATACTCCCCTCCTTTTGTGGTTCGGTCCAAGTTTGGGGCCGAAAAGCATGGTATGAGGTATAATCTGGTAGTGCTGGGTTGCTCTCGGGAGCCTTGAACCAGGTTTCTGTTACTGCACAGATATCAATGTTCTCCATGCTAAGGAGAGTTTCGAGTGTGTGCATCTTGAGGTTTAGACTTCTGGCGTTGAGTAGCATTACTCTTAGTTTCTTATCCCTTGTGATACCCATGGAGGTGGGTTTGTCTTTTGAGCCTTGCCTAAAAAAGGCACTATGGGGTAGCAAGAGCCTTTGCCAATATCCAAAAGCCCAGGGGTGACAGGTGCAAGCCGTCCCTAGCGAAGCATTGTGGCTTGTCGAGCATGTCATCCCAGGCTGACAGGCATTGGATCCCCTTTGAATGACACCAACACTTAAGCCAATTGTTGAAATTGATCATCTTGTCTTCATATTGTGGCATCATTCTTGGTGAGGGTAAGATGCTACTCAAGGTCAGGGTCATACCGGCCTGGGCTACATGCTCAGAGAGCTCCTCTATGTCTCTTTTCATGTAGTCCAGGGAGGTACGTCTCAGGTCATTCACACCAGCATGGACAATGACTGAGTCATATTTGTACTTGCCTTGGAGTGACCTGAGTGCTTGTGTTATGTGGTGGATCCTAGCGCCCGACAGGCAGCTCACCGTGACCTTCTCCTTGTTCAGCCTGGGGAGCGGGACTTCAGTGTGCCTGATGATAGAGTCACCTATTACAAGTGTATCAGGTGTGTTGTTTAGCCTTAAGAGCTGTGACTGTTCGGCACACTGGCTTTGTGAGCTATGTGTTGCATGTGTTTTGTTTTGGGGTAGTGGTTGCTTGGGTGTCTGCTTTGGAGGTCTTTGCTGCTTAGGCAGATTTTTATTTAGCGCCTCCGAGTATATTTTTGTGTGTTTATGTGTTTGGTTAGTGGTAGGTCTATGTGAGACTGGAATTGTAGTGAGTGTGGTTTCCTTCTCCTCCTGACTGGTTACGCCAGTACTGAGTTGAGAGAGCTTAGCCTCCAGTTTGGCTATATGATTGCATCTCTCACATGTGCTGGGATTTGTTCGGAGGAGGAGAGGGTTGTCTGTGTACATGAGGCAGTTGTAACATTGCCTCAAGATTCCCAGATTCACCAGCTGGACCGGAGAGGAGATGTTGCAGCAATAGTCATAAAATCCTTTCTTTAACATAACTAATATCTAATGGCATGTCATCCAGGTCAAAGAAGTTATCATACCTCTCTATGCAAGCCTGAATGGACCAGTATTGAGCACAATGTCCCCTTTTGGATTCGAATTTTTAGACATATTATTTAACTGTAAAGGACAGAGAGATTCCTAACTAAGGCAATTGCTGGTCTAAAATATCTGAGCTATGAAGAAAGGTGTGAAATGTTGTCTCTGGACTTAATTTCTTATCACCTCTTGCAAGGCTACATATGCATTGCCTTGCACTAAGCATCATCAAGGACCCTCCACCTTGATCTCCTGAATCATTACAAGTCAAACAGAGCAAATAGCATTAGAACTAGGGAGTTAAATCTTCACAAGCTCATAGATACAATGTGCTGCAAAGACAAATAGACTAATAGCTACACCTTCTCTAGAACAACCTTCACCTATAAGTTAAACAAAATGAATCCCCAGCCTCCTTGAAATTAGAGGGATGATAAGGACTGACCTGCTTTGCCTTTCTTCAGAAGAGAGCTATACCTTGAGGGTGGGTACTGGCAAGGAACAAATGGTCGTCATTCACTTGCTTTATATTTCCTATGATCCTATCATACCATGATCATAATACAATGCTAGTTTTGCAGAAGGGCTTTGTTGTTACACAGTCTTGTCTCAAAGTAAAAACATAATGCAGTACTAGTTCAGCACAGGATGATGTTTCAGAATGATATCACAAAGTGACTGACATAATGCAGTACTAGTTCAGCACAGGATTATGTTTCAGAGTGATATCACAAAGTGACTGACATCATAATGCAGTACTAGTTCAGCACAGGATTATGTTTCAGAGTGATATCACAAAGTGACTGGCATCATAATGCAGTACTAGTTCAGCACAGGATGATGTTTTGGAGTGATATCGCAAAATGACTGATATAATGCAGTTCTAGTTCTTTACAGGGCTTTATTGTTAGAGAGTGTTGTCACAAGCTGACATAGACATTATAAAGCAGTACAACTTTTGTACAGAGCTTTGTTGTTACAGAGCATTGTCACAAAATTACATAGGCATCATAATACAATGCTAGTTCTGCACAATGATTTGTTGTCATGGATGCTATGATTCAAAAAGGCTTAGCATGAAGAGGAAACCTTAGTTTGGAAGGTCTCGTCATCATGGTAAACCTTTCTGGTTCAGAGATTTGCCCTGTCATTGAGGTTTCCCTTCAGGGGAGCCTCACTGCAGAGATCTGTCTCATGGGCAGAGCTACATGCCAATGCTGCAGTCAGAGGAGAGGCTAATGATAACTATTTGTGTGATCTCCCTGGAAATGTCCACAACTATTGATTTGCTTAGCTGAATATGAATAAAATTTTACTCTGAGGAAAATGTGATAGCCATAAAAACATGACAATTTATTTAACATTTGTTTACCAGGAAACAATCTTCCCCTCACCCCGATTGGACTACTTGTGGTGCATGTAGCATGAAAAATTCTTCTAGATGAAATTTAAAGGTCATGTTGCTAAACACGAGGAGTCTTAGCATGAAACTGCACTCATTGCAGACATTCCTTGCCCTGGAGAATGCTGACATTTGTGCAGGCACTGAGGCCTGGCTCAAAGCTGCGGAGAGCACCCCAGCCTTACCTGGTTGCTCATCCTACCATACTTTCAGAACCCAAGTGGAAGGCTACAAAGCCAAAGGAAGTGGAGTTTCAATATTTATCAAAGGCATACACACCTCCAGGCTGGTCAAATGGTATGATGCACAGGAGATACTCCAAGTGCAGTTGACTGTTGACAGAGCACCTGTTCAGGTCATGGCTAGCTATGGACCCCCAGCCATAACTCAGGACACCCACTCCACCTGTCTGGACCTGCTTGGATCCGTCAAGATTCAGCCCTCTACCCTGATCCTGGGTGACTTTGACTGCCAACCATAAAGTGGAAGATCTATTCTGGCCCAGGCGTGAGCACCCAGAGATTTCTCGGCTTCGTCAGTGCCAATGCATTGGATCAGCTGGTTGATACTCCTTTGACTTTATTGGCCATGCATGTCCACAGCTAGAGGAGGTTGGCTTTATTGGCCTGAAATTGTCCATAAATAGACAAACGTAAAAGAAAAATTCATGGACATTCAGAATTGCCATTTAGCTGAAACACCTGATATCCTTAAAGGGTAATTTGCATATATCCCATATTGCCTCTGATACAAAAGGTTTAAGGTATCACACAGTGGAATGTCTAGCTTTGCTAGATTTTACTTTTTCTGTTTTTTAATCAATTGTTTTTTTTTTTTCTGTGTGACCTTTGTAATCATTGTTTTACCCCTACGAGAGGTGGAAACATCCTGGACATGGTCCTAGCCAACATGAGTAGCCACTGTAGCACCCCTATAGTGTCATTCTCCTTGGTAGGATCTGACCATAATGTGATCACTTTTGAAATCACCATCTCCCCTGACCCCCACCTTGTCAGTGTCAAACAAAAAAACTTTTCCAAATCTGACTACAATCTCCTCAGAGTAGGTATAAGCAGCTTCACACCACCACCCCTTCAGTTGGAACTAGCACTAATGTCCAAGCCTACACCAAAAAACTATATGAGCACTTACATAGCTGTATAGACTCAGCAATACCTGACGGGACCAAATTATGTTCCTCAAGGAAGAGTAAACCTGTCTGGTGGACAGCAGCAATAAACAAACTCTATGATAAAAAGGAAAAAAAATTGCTATCCAGGACCAAGAAGGAGCAGGTGCCAAGTTGGAAGCAATCTCGCCTTTGTCTGAACAAGCAAATAAGGGCACTGTTCAGTGGCAGTTGGTGACTTCAAATGAAAGGGAGGCTGCAGGAGACGGTTAAATGGATGGGGCCAATGGGAAGGGGTGTGACCAACTAGAAACGGGTGGAGCTATGCTCAAAACCACAAGACTGGGACTTTAATTAAATACGCTGCCCTGGGTGCCAAACTGTCACTATTAGAGTCCAATCAAGACAAAATGAAGTGTAGAAGAAAAAAATATTTCAATGCATTGGCTACATGACAGCTCACTTAATATCTAGATGGAAACAACAAGGTTGTGAGGCATGAAAAAATAAATTACTTTTCAAATACATTACTGGAATGTCACTCAAAATCAAATATAAAAAAACAACCACCACTCAACTCAAACCACTTCTCCTTGCACTGCAGTTTTAATTATAATTTATATTCAGCTTTATAAAATACCAAGTAACATGCTGAAAGTAGCAATCTTTGTGATACCCCCACTTGTAAAAATGTTTCTTATCCAAAAAAGACCTGCTGCCTGACAACAACTATCTACTTGTTTCATGGGGAAAACATGATCAAAGTAAAAAATGAACAGCAAACAAGAAACAAGCTCAAGATAAATTGCTTAAAGGATTACTGCACAGGTTATGGACCACACATGATAGATTGGCATTCTGTTTACTTTATGGGTAAAGCCTGCAAAGATGACTGCAAGTCTCCAACAAATGTAATGAGCTTCTGAAAATACTGTAATCTTATCTTTTAGTACAAATACTGTCATATGCATTTCAATACCTAAGGCTTAGATATTATCTAGTTATGTAAATATTCTCTGTGAGTCTATATTACATTATCGTACGATATAAATAGCGAATGCTATTTCATTGTACCAATAATGTCTAAACCACAAAATATTGAACACACGGAACAGCAAATTTTTTTCCCCAGGGAAAAAATTTGCTGCTCCGCAAAAAAACAAACAAACAAAAAAACTTAAAACACAAAGGTAAGTGGGGGGCTTCACATCCCCCACACCCCCCCCTACTTAAATATACCAACTCCGAGATTGCACCATAGTGGAGGAAATGGCAAAGTCCTGAAGACGGCCCACCAAATTTTTTCCCTGGGAAAAAATTCAATGTTCCGCCTCTTCGCTATTTTGCCATTTCGACAGTATCGGATCGCTTTCTCTATTTAGTCCATTCAATATGCTAATATAGACCCTTCTCTGCATAGCAACAACAAAAAGGCTTTCAATGTTGGTAATTCTTTAACAGTATGCTTATTAAAGCTTACTTGCATCTTACAATCTCAGACAAGCTTACCTGATGGTCATTAAAGCATTGCTACTTAAACACAGAGCAAAAGTCAGTGCAACAACATGCATTTTCTGAAGCATAAATCAACAGTATAAAATATGACAGAAAACCAGAACATTCTGTAAAATCAAGGACAGATGAAAAGCCACTGTATTACTTGTGTCTACCTTGGATGGAGGGATACTTTGCACACTTACACTGCATAACTGCTCCTTGCCTTGCTTGGACACATCCAGAGTCACTACTTGGGGGATTGGGGTACAACAAGTATGTCACAGTTTGAAATGTCTCTGGCTGACAGTGATGGCCCTGACATTGTCATACCTCTCAAACTCAGAGCAAGAAATCTGGACAAAGCCATAAACAGAAGTGGGATAAAGGCCCAAAAATATGGAGAATTTTTAAATATTGCTCTTATAAACTTAGAAAGGTAATAGAATAGTAGGTCTTGCATTAGTATGAATTTGCTGAAGGGTATGAAATCCGAAACTCAAATGTCTTTCATTATTTTCTAACTTCAATCTTTAATGATTTGCCACTAATTTGCCAGAAAACCACAATTTTTTGAAAAATGGACCAACAATGTGATGCAAAAATATAAAATAGCCACATAATATAGTTTGGAACCTGTCAAAGAAGGGACACTTTTTTAATATTAGTGCGGTTAAGTTGAGCAGCTGACAAAATAAGAGAATCTACATGCATTTATGAAATAAAAGTAATCTATAACTCTGATCATTACAATTTAGCATGGCCACCTCACAGCAAAAGGTTCTTCGGTTCGATCCACGGCACGAGTGCCTTCTGTGTGGAGTCTGCATGTCCTCCCTGTGGTTGCGTGCATTTCCTCTGGGTGCTCTTGTTTCCTCCCACATCCCAAAGACATGCTGTAGGTGGATTGGCCACTCTAAATTGGTCCTAGGTGTGTGTGTGCATGTGTGTGCCTTCTGTGGAAGGTTGGGCGTCGGGCTGGCAACTCGACACCGTAAAAACTCCACTGCCAATCATGAGCAAACAGGTGATCTGCTGTGGCGACCCCATAACCGGAAAAAGCCAAAAGAAGAAGAAGGAACCCTCCACATTTTCTTCCAAAATTGCCATTTTGCGGGAGGATTATTAGGGGAGAGCAACATTTTGAGCCAAAGTGGGGGGGATTTGAGAGTTTTGGATATACCTAATTCTATAAAGTGATTTATTTGCATGTACCTCTCAACCTGTTAATGCAAGAAATCTGGACAAGGCCAAATATATGGGGGAACATACAGACAGTACTAAAAATTGCTCTTGTATAAACTTAAGACAGTTGATAGAATAACAGGTCTTTCTTTAGCATGCATTTTTCTGAAGGGTATGAAGTCTGAAACTCAATGTCTGTCATTATTTAGTGACTTCATTCCTAAATAATTTGCGGGAAAACCACAAATTTTATGAGGAACAAACCAAAAATAAGAAGCAAAACTCTATTCATTCTGCAAAAATCTGGACAGTGTAGAGATATAGTTCAGCTGGGGCTATCTTTGAGTTTGTCACCCTCCCCCTCACAAAATCATGGTTGAATCGGGCCTCCCCCATGCAGCATTTCCAATATCCCATTACTTGGCTATTTCACCCCACTTACCATAAACACTGTAATGTGCATACTGCTTTATGTCTACAATGATTTGGATTTCATTTAAAAGTTTTATTTTACATTTAACAGCACAACCACTAATAGACAGCTACTAAACAAGGCAATACAGTCTCACAATGAAAATAGACTTAACATTAAAACTTTTCTGCCCTTGAAACTCACATTCATTGAAACAGCATTGAAACCCACATTCAAAGAAAATACATCTGGCCTGTGGCAGATAAAGATTAACTTTGGGCTGTTTTCAAATCATAGGCCCCTTGCACACTAAACATACATGTGTTCTTTGATACACCTTCCTGATTGTATTAAATTATATTCCTTGTATAATACAGTACAATTGTTAGAGGGCATTTTAAATGTATTGTTTTGAACATTTTTCCAGTAAACAATGAAGCAAAATGCATGCACCAATAATGACAAAACTGCCCATTTCAGAACATTTCCATCATAAAAGTCTACTCAAACTTCTACAATCCACCAGTATCAGTAAATATGTACAATGTCTGCAGAAGTAAAAGTCATCTAAATAAGTCCACATTAAAGAGATCTGTAACTAATGAAGAGGTTGCTGCTAGCAAACAACTTTATATGTCATTGTTTCATTTACAAGTAAGAAGATTAAATTTCAGAGTTAACCTACTGTGTGTCTGTTAAGAACTGTGCACTAATTCTTCATACTAACACAAAAAGGGAGCCAAGATGCTGAAGATGAAGTGAGTCTTTCCAGGCATGCTGCCTGTGTATTGTTTGTTTCATTCCACCAGCATCTACATGCAGGTACAACCAATAAATGTCAGTTCTCACCTTAGCAACTGATAGCATAACACAGCATTAAAAAATCGCATTCTCAGTAGTAATGCACACATATCACAAACAGAACCATATAAGTACTACATATGCATTTTGGCCAGTGATGGTCCTTTATATCCTAGCTTCTATACTTTACATATTTAAAAAAAAAAGCAAAGGATGTTCTCAGCCTGTTAATACTAGAATCAGGGACACAATCAAAAATAATGAAGGGGCAAAAACTCAGTTTCAGGGGGCAACTTTTAAATATCTCTCTTAAATACTTGGAATGTTGCTAGAATAACATGCTTGCATTAGCATGGGTCTATATTATAACACTGAAGTCTAAAAACTTTGAATGTTGTAATATCGAACCCATTCAATCGAAACACCAGAAAACTGAATAGTCAGAATAGCGAATTTTTTCCCAAGGAAAAAATTTGCTGTTCCGACAAACATACACACAACTCAAGCACACCAAAATAAATAATCCACACACATACACTTCACAAAACCCTACACTAAACCAGGCATACACCACTAGCTATCCACTTACCTTAACCCAACTCTAACCCTAAGGTCCCTAACTATCGCACACTCACCTTACCCGCTCCCTAACCCTAACTCACCTACCCCACCCTAACTCTCACGTCCACACAATCGCACATTTACCTGACCCGCGCCCTAACACTCGCCTTCATTCGCACACTTACCTTAACCCTGTCCGTAACCTTCACTCCACAGTTGAGGAAATAGCAAAGCTGCAGAAATGGCCCACTGAATACTTTCCCTAGGAAAGTATTCGGTGTTCTGCAGCTTCGCTATTTCAAGCGTTCACTCTACTGGGTTCAATATTATAACATTCGAAGTTTTTAGACTTCGATGTTATAATATAGACCCATTAGTGCCATGTATTTTCTGAAGGATGTGAAGTCAGAAACTCAAATATCTGTCAACGATCTATCATTATTTATTTACTGACACTCCCAGTAATTTGCCAAAATATTCAAATTTTACAAGGAGGTAAACAAAAATATGATGCAAAATCAGGGACATTATGTGACATCATGGTTACTTCGAAAGTACAAGGATCCCAAAAATCTAAACAAAAGTCAAACAACTGAAATGCACACAAAAGCCACCAGAAAAGTTGCACACCAAAATCACCTGCAAATAAAATAGTTTGTAATTTGTTCATAATGCAAATCACACAGATGCCGTAAATGCAGGACATATAATTTCTGTCACTAAGTAATATGCATCCACAAACTTGTTACTTAACATCATGTTCCAGACAGGAATAATATTCTGCCCAAACCCTCCCCAAACTTCTGGGAATCACCTAGTTATTTTTTTTGTCATAGATTTCTGGTTAGCCAACTCATATCTACTCATGGGTATAAAAAACAAAGCTAATGCTCTTTACTCTCAAAAAATATACTGAGCTAAAATCCTATTTTCATATCCACCAAATTATTAGGTGCCCTAACTGACAACAAACTAAAATATGACCAGCACCTGCTTCAAATTTTCAAAAAAAAAAAATCATATGAAGCTAGACTCCCTTTGAACAGCCAAGCAATATCTTATCGACTCTGCCAGACAATGTATAGCAAGAATTTGTTTAATCACATCTCATATGTACATTTAGCTAATCCCTATAAACCTGTACAATACTGATAAGTTAAAACTAGAGACATGATGCAATAAAATCACCAAATTTGCCATTAATACTCCATGCAAAACCCATCACTCTTTAATATTAATAGAGTAAAACTGAACAGAACTATCAAATTATCTTTCTCCCAGTTAGTCACTGCTTACAAACTTATTTATATGCCAGATAAATGTCCTGCCCTCCATAGTACACTAAAGTACTATACCTGTGCCAGAGACCTGAGATCTAGTAACAAATTCCTCTTGTGTACAAACAAGTCCAACAACAAAGCATGGGACTCTTTATACTCTAGCTTTGTCTCAAAAAGTTGGACTCCATCACACTTGTAATCAAACTAGTAGACAAGTTAGCAACTTTAAAAACCCAACTCTAACAACACCTAAATATAAACTGGCTCTATTCATGTACAACACCTGGCTTGGCCTACCCATACAAATTTCATAACTAAAGTACTATTCTCTCAGAATTTTTTATCATCCCTGCATACACTGGTTACCTGTATCACCTATCTCTCCCTCCCCACTACCCTCTCTTTTCTTTCTCCTTATCCAAACACACACCATCAAGCACCTTCCTACCCATTATTTAAACCGTTACAACTATAACCATAAGTCTGTACTACCTTAATAATTCAATTAATATCTCATCTCTCCCTCTTAACTACTGTCTCCATCCATTTAACTCAGTTCTTCGATACTCATCCCTTTTTCCTCAAGGAATAGATATACTAGAGAAATAGTTCTACAGTGTTATTATCAACATGCCAGATCACAAATGAGATTAGTTAGATCACTGTATGATACTTCCACAAGTAAGAATTGGAACTTAGTTTGACTAGCTACTAATTTTCCCAACCTCTTATGGTATTCTAAACCTCTACACAATGAATATAGTACATACATTCCTCCTGTTTCATGTAAACTTTTCCAGATTAAGTCACTACATGAATTAGGTCTTTTGACACTAATATTTGTAACATAAGTAATCTAATGCAAGAATCTTGATCTCTTGGTCCTATCTAAATGTGTAACATGTTTTTGGATTTTCAAATGACTTTGTAAAGTAATTTGGAGCTTTTTTCATCGGCCTCCTCTGAAAAAGGGCCTTTCCTAGTTGGACTTTCCTGCTCAACCAAATCAAATAAATAAATGTTCCACAGCTCATACCTCCTCCATTTCAAATCTACATTTCCCATGCCTTTTCATTTTTAACTATGAGTAAAACCAAACTTTCCCTACCTCTAATTAGAAATGTAAGCCTTGCAAACCAAGTAAAACTGAAACTGGGCACAATTATCTTAGATGCCTTAGATAAATGCAAAGTAATTTACAGGGTGGAAAGTTCCTACTTTTCTCACTGGTTATTGCAATATAATTAATTTTTAAATTTTAGACATTTTCACTACTTCTCCCTACTTACTGCAGCTTATGATATCTCTTCTGTCATGGCTGTTTGCTGGCATGCACAATTTTTTGTTTCAGTTTGCTTGCACACTCTTCTACCATACATTCTTTTTCCCCTAAGAAAATAATTGAAAAATAATGGACTACCTCTGTGACAATCTGTACTGCAGTACCATCTTTTGTAGCTTATCATAGTGCCAGAAAGGCCTTTTTTAGGCAAAAGTTCAAAGGACAAAACCACCACCGTAATAGGTACAAGCATGCAAAATCTGAAGGTAATGCTACTCAATTGCTAGGAGTCTAAACCTCAAAATGCACTCTCTCGAGGCACTCCTAAAAATGGAGAACATCGATATCTGTGCAGTAACTGAGACCTGGTTCAAGGCTCCAGAGAGCACCCCTGCAATACCAGGCTACAACTCTTACCACACTTTTCGGCCACCAAACCAGGACCAAAACACTAAAGGTGGAGGAGTGTCAATATTCACCAAGGATATTCACACCACCAGGCTAGTTGCCCAACATAATGCGTCTGAAATTCTCCAGGTGCAACTAACACTAGGTAAGACTGCAATCCAAATTGTAGCTTGCTACAGTTCCCCCACCATACCCCAAGATTCTCACTACACCTTTCTAAACATACTGGAAAATATTAAGATAGAACCAAACACCCTAATACTGGGTGATTTTAACTACCCTGCCATTAACTGGGAAAACTACTCATGTAACAACACCTTCTTGGAATTCATAAATTCCAAGGCCCTGGATCAACTAATCCATAGTCCCACCAGGGGCTCCAATATCCTAGACATGGTCATTACCAACATGGGAAATCAATGCTCCACACCTATGGTCACCCCCTCGTTAGTCAGGTCTGACCATAAGCTAATCACCCTTAACATCCACATCCCACCCCTACCCCCCAGTAAGGAAACCTCCATTAAAAACTTCTCCAAAGCCAACTTCATGCTACTCAAGTCAGAAGTGACAAATTTCATGACACCCATGCAGACGGGAACTGAAAGTTCAACTGCTGAATCCTACACTAAGGCACTGTACGAGCACATCCACTCATGCATGAATCGTGCCATCGCAAATAGAACCACAATGTTCTCATCCAAAAAAAGGAAGCCAATCTGGTGGTCCCCTGCCATAAACAAACTTCACAACAAAAGGAAGAAACTGTTGCAAAAAAGAGGAAAATCCCAGGATGCAAAAAACTCCCTTACCAGCCTCAGTAAGAAACTGAGATCCCTCATAAAATCCTCCAAAGCTAGTTACAAAAATAAAATTGCCAAAGATTCCAAAGACAACCACAAGGCATTCTCTAACTATGTCAAGAATCCAAATGGCAATGCTCACATCTGCTCTAAGCTAAAACAGAATGGCATTAAATATACTGATCCCAAGGATATTGCCAATATCCTGGCAGATCGATTCAGTGCCAACTTCACCCCCTAAATGGCCCATCTCAATACCGGAAGATTGCCAAATTCCAGTAATAATGGCCACAGAGGTAAAAAACGCACTCTCCAAAGCTAAGAATACAGCATCCTTGGGACCAGGTGACATCCCAGGCTGTGTACTACATGAACTAAAATATGAACTGGCACCTCACCTAAGTGTCATGTTTAATCATAGCCTCACCTCAGGTTTCGTGCCCACTGAGAGGCGCAGAGCTACAGTTATCCCACTCCACAAGGGGGGATCCACCTTGGATCCTGGAAACTACCATCCCATCAGTCTGATGAGCCTTATCTGCAAGGCCATGGAGCGTATTATCATGGAACTTATAAACAAAGACATTGGCAACCTTCAAACACTGGACCCCACCCAGTTTGGGTTCGTGAAGTGACGATCTTGTCTCCTGAACCTGATTGACTTCTTCGAATCAGTCTCCAGACCCATGGACAAGGGTAAGGTGGTCCACACAGCCTATCTAGACCTTGCCAAGGCCTTTGACACCATCCCCCACTCTGGAATCATAGATAAACTTACTAAGCTGGGCATTAATCCCTACGTCACCCAATGGGTTGCTAACTGGCTTACTGATAGAACCCACACTATAAAAGTAGCTGACTCCAAATCCAGCTCCAGACAAGTGACAAGTGGAGTACCTCAGGGTTCAGTCCTGGGACCACTCTTGTTTGGCATCTACTTCTCTGAAGTACAGGCCAATACTAAGGGACTCTGCCTAACAAAGTTCATAGATAACTGCAAACTGGGAGCCATTATTGAATCTCCAAATGATGTGGATACTCTACAACAGAGCCTTACAGAAACAGGTTCTTGATGCCAGAGCTATGGGCTCAAGCTCAATGCCAAGAAATGTATAGTTATCCCCTTTGGGAAAAAACATGTACCCATGAATTACCACATAGGTGGCAGTACACTAAACACCGAACGTGTGATAAGAGACTTAGGAACACAGGTGGACAGTGGTCTCATCTTCGATAACCACATCGCCACAACAGTCAGGAAATCCTTCTATGTGGCACACCTCATCACTAAGGGCTTTTCATCCAGAAAAAGGAGGTCCTTGTCCCACTGTACTCATCCCTCATTAGACCCATTATAGAATACAATGCCCCATTTGGTATGTACCTCTCAAGACACCTGCAACAACTGGAAAGGCCACATAAATACCTCACTAAAAAAATCACAGGCCTAAAGCAGATGTCCTACGCTGACCGCCTTAAAAAACTCCAGCTATACTCTGTCGTATATCGTCTACTCAGAGGCAATCTCTGCTTAACATACAAGGCCATGTCAAACCCAGAGCTGTTGGACATGCTACACTTAAAGAAATCCCAATCTCTCAGAGCCACATGCTCCAGGGATCTAAATCTTGTCATCATAATAAACAAAACATGTTGGAGGGATAGGTTTCTGAACCTGAGACTCCCCAGACTCTGGAATAGATTGCCCATACATGTCAAGCAGAGTGCCTCTTTGGCTCTCTCCAAAAGGAACCTTGACGATTGGATGGGAGAAAGGAAATTCACCCTGGGGATTACGTCAGTCACCCTGCTAGACAGGGGTCCAGGGAAGTAAGTAGTGTGGGAAGAAATAGCCAGGGAATTGTTATGGCTAGGCTTGTATAGGCCCTAGGGCTGATAGCCTAGTACCAACCTATGACCCTATGAACCTATGCCACTGGTGTGAAACATTTTGCAGCATCTGCCATTGATCCATGTTTGGTCAAGACATGTACTAGGAGTCCATTTCTCATTGGCTGTACAATAGACCAGTGAAAAGAAACTGGAGCCATCTAGAGTTGAAACAGAACAGCAGAACAGGCAGAGATTTAGAATCTGAAATTGTAGCATTCCTTCCTTCAAATGCAGAACAGTTGAGAGGTATGGTTGAAAGTATAATTGTGAAAGTAAATTTACCATAACAGTAGGTGCTCAAATAATCACTGCTGCAGTATCCTTAGCAATGTGGGTTATACCATGCAGAGGATATAACATCCAGCCAGATTCCAACACTTAAGGACACCTTACATGTGTTCAGATGTTGACAGCTTAAGCAAAGCTGTAGCAAATCAGCAGTCTGGGTGCCAAGCCTTTCATAGCTTTCATGCCAACTGTAAGAGGGAGGCTAGAGCCCTGAAAGTGGACAATGCTAGGTAAATAAAATTCAATGTCCACACCCTGGCAAGAAAAATATACCAAAGGATAAGCTGTGGCTATCTTTGTAGAATACCTTAGCTTATATGCACTGGAAGAAAGACAGTTGAGGGTCAAGAAGACCCTAGGAAATGGTGCTATCAAAGCCTGGTTTAGACCTGGAAATTAAACTAGTTTCTAGTGCTTCGTAAAAGTATGTACAGTGGACTAAGCTTCTGCCTCTAGATTACTTTTAGAATTCACTCCTTTCCAAAAAGCCATCAATGAAGTCAAGGCTCTTGTAGAATTTGCCTTGACCCTGCCTGGAATTGACTTGTTATGGTGGATATAACAAAATTAGATAGCATGGAACAAACATAGAAATAGTCTGCCTTGATACTGGTTGTCCTTTTTTAACTTCATAAGAAATTAAGAACTGATCAGAGTTTCTGAAGCTTTAAATTCTGTCAAGATAATAGTTGAGTTGTCTATAGATATCCAAAGTATGAAGAATCCTTTCACCCTAATTTTTATGTTCTTGAAAGAGGACAGGGAGATTTATATCATAGCTCAGAATAAACTTGGATACCACTGTAATGGGAATAGAAAATAAATATTATAGTGAATATAAAGTATTTTTATGTTCTGTAATTCTGAATGCTGAGGGATGTGTGTCAGGCACCTTGGGAAATGTGTTTGGGAATAAAGCAGTTAGTATTTTTTAGAGCTTGACTGTTATAGTAATTGCAATTTGCCTTTTAGTATATCCTTTAATTAAAAATGTATTTCTGAACTGTTTTAAAACAAAAGCAAAAACAATGGTAATGATTTCTCCAAAACAAATACACCTTAGAGCATATGTGTTTGACAACTGCAATAATGTTGTTGTAAATAACCTATAAAATACTGCACTATAATAAAAGGTGACACCTAGGGGCTATCAAAGGGGGGAATAGCAAAAAAAAACGTATTCTAGTGAATGTACATTCTTTTTATATTCTGTAATTCTGAGTGCTTAGTGATGTGTGTCAGACCTCTACCTGCAGCTTAAAATGAAATGTTACATTCTTTTCCTATTATTGTAAAAGACAGCAAAGCAGCTAACATGTTTCCTGCTTGTCTAAAGGTAAATTCTATAGCTGTGTTATTAAATCAAACTAAGTGAGTGAATAGCTATGTGGAATGCTTTGAGATAATACTAGAAAACAACATAAAGCTGTCAGAGAGGCCTATGGTATAACTTATCCTAATGATGTTTTCTCAACTACATTTCCAAAAAAGAAGGGAGAATCACCGAACATTAAGGTTATCCATGTTAAGATGCATGTTACAGCTTGTGCTCCTACTTGAACTAATTGCTGCCTGTTCTTGTCTTATCTGCATTCCCCTCTCAGAAGTGAAAAACAGATTGTATGCTTTCAGAAAACACTAACATTTATCCACAAAAAAAGTGTTTTGTTTTTTATTGCTGCCTCTGTAGTCAGCTTGTCTTCATGGAAATACAAGTACCAGCTGTATAGCTCTACAAACATCTCAGCTTACGCACTGAACATTTATTTGCCAAAAGAAAACATTCCAGTCTTTCCACTTTTTCTTGTAAAGCCATATTTCACAAATATGAGTGATACATTATAGTCTCAAATTTGTTGACTAATTTCAATGTTGACAGGGTTCTTCTTGTTCATCTTGATCTCCCAACCCTAGACTCTGGTTCACATTCAAGGTACTCTGATTCTTATGGTCAGCTCCTGTGCTTTTTTCTGTCTCTAAGGTATTTTTCTTTGGAACATTACAAAATGTTTCACTGGCAAAGGCTCTCTGTAAGCTTTATTATCTGAAGAATGAAAAGCAGATTACCCTTCTTTTTAATGGCTCACTTTTTGTTGATCAAACTTTTGTATTTCCTCCTTAGCTGTTCTACATCAAAAATGACTGATCCTCCAGGAAAAATATTTTGAAGACAGCTGGATACAGCATCTTTAATCTCACACCTGCTTCTTGTTATCCCCTGATTGTGGGATACATTTGCTTCTCATCTGCCTGCTGTACAGTGAATAATTATTTTCCACAAACACTCTACTTTCTCCAGTTTTTAATACTTCACTTTTTTGCCACAGTTTTTTCAGCCTCAGTTCTTTCTGATGGTATGACGCATCTTTACTTATACAGGTCTTGGCTGCTTTGTCATGGCCAACTTTGGAGCATGCACACAATGTGCCCTTTCGATTAACAGATCTTGCTGTGGAATACCAGCTTAGTTGCTTATTTTTGTTTTCATAAAAGTAATACAGTCTGTTCCTACCAGTTGCTCTTGTACAGCAGAAAATCTCAGGTTTCCCTATGTGCTGTGTTCTCTATTTCTACCAGTTTTGAAATAGCTCTTCTTGAACAGTCTCATACTTGGACAACCTTTTCTTCAATCTGACCTCTGATTCTTGCAGCTTTATCAGTTTATCTGAATAGCCTTTGAAATCTTCTTCCATTTTTCCAGTCTTTTGTTTTTTGAGTTGATATACTCCTTCAATATTTTTTATTTTAATCAGCTCTGAGCACATTTCACTTAAATTACTGGAAACCATGCCTTGCACCAAAGCTGAAGCTTGAACTGCTTTTTACCGAACAGCTGCAGGATTCTTGTCAGTCAGTGTTTTCGCTTCACCTTTTCAAGTTGATTATTCTTGCCAGTCAGTGTTTTCTCCTCACCTTTCCTATTTGAATTTCTTTCAGGCTCTCTAAGTTTCTTTGTTACTGGCATCCAGTCAGTAACTGAATTTATTAAAACTTGCAGAGTTTCTGGCCCTTATCTCTCAGTTTCTTTTTTTTTTCACACTGGAAGAGCTGTGGAAAATGGAAAAAAGAGGTTGTAGATGGATGGATGAATGGATGGATCAGTGTGTAACCATCTTGGAAGTTCTGGTACCAGAAACATTCTCGAACAAAAACCTTTACATGTCAGAGAGAGTGAAACAGGTTCTATTACTCTGAGTGAGCAGATACTAAATGACAGGAGGGAAAAAAGTTTGATCTGGTGCATGAGGAGGTATCCCCTGAAAAGGAAGAAGGAACTCCCTCTGCCAGCTGTATACCTGATGTATCACTCTCACCTATTTGTCTATTATCTGTTGCCAAAGAGAGAAAGAGAGATCTAGATTTTGAGGGTGATTTAAGGGTTTGTCTGAGTAGGAATGTTGGTTACTATTTGCAGATAGTTATTCAGACATGTTGGACTATCCTGGTTTCTGGAAGGCTTCCCCCTCTTTTTGGTGGGCCTCCTTACCATACATTTGCTGACATTACTTATTTTGCTTTATATAAAAGTGCTCAACTAGATGAGAAACCTTTAGCAAACTTGGAGAAAGAATGCTGAAAGATCTGAGTTACCCCTTGAATCAGTTTCCCTGTCACCACACTTTTTCAGGACTTCAGCAGCAGATAGTCCAAAACCAACTTCAATATCCAAATGAGCATTCAGAATTTCACATCCTTAGATAAACTTTAAGCAAGTGACGATGCAAACCTCCTCATAACAGTTCCATTAGCAGGTACTCTGGAAAAAGCATCAGCTGACTGATAAGCACACTTTATGAGTGTTTGATCACTTAAGAGACAGAAGAAAAATAAGCAAGCTTACAGAAGATCTTTTCTTCAGCATAGGGAAAAGGCCTCTAATGTTCCTTATATTCAGAAATTATGCATGCAAAACATTAACATATGAGCCTGACAATTAACAATTCTAAAAATTAATGTGGCAGAAGTATAGACTTTTCTCAAATCTATCAAACACTTTCTTATCCTTATCAGAGGAGAAGAGATTAGCATTTACAAAATGCTTAGCAGCAGAATTTGGAAATAAATCACTGGAGGGTTAGCTGTAGGATCAGAAAATAAAACTTTCTAAGACTGAGGAACTTTGTACAATTTATCTGCCTTCTTAAAGGCTGCAAGCTGGTTGTCATGAATATTAGAGGCTGTAATAAAAACATCTTCTAAAGTTGGAAGTACAGGAGGAATAGGAGTAGATTGAAGAAATACCAGTCGTAGTAAATCACAAAATTCTTCCAAGGGACTATTAGACGAAAAAATCTCTCAGAATCAGACTCAATAACCTGAGGAGAAAAAAAAAACAGAAGTTGTTTCCTCTGAATAATTACCCTGTTCATTATACTGAGGATCTTCAGAATAGGAAGAATTCATTTTTCTTTTACTAGTAAAACTGGAATGAGAGAGGTCAAGAGCCTGAACTAAGCCCCAGGCTAAGCTCAATAAATAATTCTTGTTTAAAGTAACTGAGACAGAGTAGACAAATGTTGAACTTAATGCAGTCATGGTGAACCACACACCACAATGTTTTGGTTGACACGCCAGCAATCACCAACACCTGAGTTACCAAAGACACTGATTTCCATTCGTTGCTCATGTGAAGTGCACTGAATTATTTTGTGTCAGGAGCTTCTGACACACCAAACCTCTGAATTAATGCTTTATTTTAACAGGATTTTCCATAGAAGCATACTGACTCATGTCAGGAATATCATGCTGGGGAAAAGGCATCCCAGTTCAACTAGACAGGAACCATTCCCCACTCTTTCCTCTAAGACTGACAAGGGTGGTTCTCCCATGCCTACTAGGGACATTTCAACAGCCACAGAGGATTTATCTAACCTGTAGTCCATGATTGCTAAAGGGACTTCAACACAGGTAGATGATGAGCACTTTGAGGAAACAGAAATGGCCACATCAGTGTCACTCATCTGTGGCTGAGGCAAATTCATAGCCTGCTGAAAGGGCAAAGGCTGTCTCAGAATTTTCTTCTTTTTGTGGCCAGAAACCAGTAAAACTGATAATGAAGCCTGAAATATAGATATCACTAACAGCATCAGTAAGTAAAAGAGGCAAGTATCAAAAAATAGTGATTTACACATTTAACACCATGAAAAACACAACATACATTTACCTCAATCAGGAAGCACAGTTTCATAAATGTTTTCAATACAAATAACAAAATGAAACTGCACTTTTAACAAGTTTTTCCAGTAAAGTAAAAAGTAAAATCACAGACTTTAACTGACTGAAAAGTCACATGACAGTCCAATAAATTTAAAATATAAAATTCTTATCATCAAATAATATTCCACAGGAAAAAAAGTAATGTTTCTGTCATAAAATAAAACGTGGAAGTTTTTTTTCCCCCTGAAGGGAACTTATTTACTCAGGAATGGAGAAATGCTAACCGACCATCAATCCTCGAAAGTCTACAAGAGCTCTTCATCAGGAAGTAAACGGTGAATGCCTTGGCACCAAGACTGCTGATTTTCTACAGCTCTTAAACTTTGGGAGTTGGTTATCCTGGCAGGATATAGCTCGTATAGCAAAGGCTATTGCAGCAGTGATCAAATGAACATCTATAAAAATTACTGTTATTGTATATGTTTAATACAACATCAAATAGTAGAACTATAAACAATACTGTTGTTATACATGCTAGTAATGGATATGAAATGATGGATTGTTTTAATGCTCAGAAGAAAATATTCATATACTTCAGTGGCGGCTGGTGACTTCAAATCAAAGGGGGGCTGCAGGAGACAACTGAATGAGTGGGGACAATGGGAAGGGGTGTGGCCAACTAGAAAGGGGAGGAGCTATGCTCAAAACCATAAAAACTGGAACTTTAATTAAATACACTGCCCTGGGTGCCAAACCGTCATTATGAGAGTCCAATCAAGACAAGATGAAGTGCAGAAGAAAAAAAATATTTCAATGCACTGGCTGCATGACAGCTTACTTAATATCTAGTTGGATACAAAAAGGTTGTGAGGCATGAAAAAATAAATTACTCTTTAAATACATTAGTGAAATGCCAGTCAAAAATCAAGTATTAGAAAAACAAGCAGCACTCAACTCAAACCACTTCTCCTTGCACTGCTGTTCTAATTATAATTTATATTCAGCTTAAAAGTACCAAGTAACATGCTGAAAGTAACAATCTCTGTGTTACCGGCTTTAAGCCTAACACCATACTCATGAATAATTTCAACTACCCCTCTATTAACTGGGAAGCTTACATGACCAATAACATGTAGGCTGAAAGAATTCTAGACTTTGTCAATGTAAATTCCCTGGAGTAGCTAGTCTATATTCCTAATAGGAGTACAAATATCCTAGACTTGGTAATCACAAGCATGGGGAATCATTGCACCCCCCCCCCCTTCAAGTGCAATGCCCTTACTGGTCAGATCAGATTCCAAAACAGTGTCCTTTGAAATAAATGTAAAACTAGCACCCCCATCTAACTCCAGAACCTTTAAGAACTTTTTGAAGGCTAACTACCTCCTATTATGTGATGACATAGCTAATTTTCAAGCTCCCCATAAACTAAGAAAATACAGAGGCCTATGTAGAGGTATAAACAAAATCATTGTACAACCACATAAACAGCTGCGGAGAAGTGGCAATACCAGATCAAGATAAACCTGCAAAAACAAGCCATCCTGGTGGACCCCTGTTATAGTTTGTACAACAAAAGAAAGAAAATCCTGTCCAGAAGTAGGAGAGGACATGGACTGCAGGGAAAAATCTCTCCCATTAGTTTAAACAAGCAAATCAGGAGACTAGTCAAATTTTCAAAAGCCAACTTCAAGGCAAAAATAGCCTCCCAAGCAAAGAATAACCATAAGACATTTTTCAGTTATGTCCACAATCTTAAGGGCAACACCCAACAATGTAAAGAGTTAATTGTATTATCACCTATACTCAGCCAGAAGATAAAGTAAATCTGCTGACTGATAAATTTAGCTTGAATTTTACCCGCCCATCACTTCTGGTTACCCCTCCCCACCCCAGGAAATGTTCTCCAGCATTCCTCTACCAGTTATCACAAAAGAACACTTTGTAAATTATCAGAAGCAGTGTAGGAAATGACCTGAAATTCAAGATAAGAAGCTGGGAATATCATTGCCCTAAATCCAAGTTGTTGTAAGACAGACTTATACCATAACAGTCCTGAATACAGAAAAAGAAGCAAAGGACAAAAATGGTACAGTTCTTTCTCAGGGAAGAAGTGAAAATAGGCTATAACTCATTTACACATGCACAGATCACCAGAGTGACACAATCAGGTGAAAAATAACTTTTTTGTACCTGTAAATAAATCCATCGTTATGTAGAATCACTACTTCTCAGGCACAATACTGCAAGTAGTATACTGCAAGAAGCCTAAATGTGTGGCTTAGTTGCAGAGCATAACAATACAAAATACATCTTTTAGTTATACATATAAGTTATAAATGCACACATAAAATATGATTCTGTATACTATAAGTGAGAATGAAACAGAAAACATAATAAATATCTCTTGATCAGATGTCACAAAAATGTACAATGGCCATGTCCAAGAAAAAAACTATTATAAAAATAAAAGCTTGGCTTTAAATCCATTAACCAAAGACTGCACATCTTGAAAAAATGTAATGTTGATGAAAGTTGGTATAACAGCAGGAGGAGAACAAGCATTAAAGTCAGGAACCTATCCTCATCTAGGATGCCAGTGATACTCCTAGCCCTTAGCATGCAATTGTATAAGTGCAAAAGACAAAAATGCATTTTATGTTAGTCATAAGATACCTTCTCATGCATATTTGCATTACATCAGTAAAGTATCAATGTTTACATGACTTTATGTGACAAAAAAGCAAGGATAATGCAAAGTAGTCTGTGGAAAACAAGAGAGTCAGTGTATATTAATATTATGCAAGTTAACCTACACAGAATGCAAGACTAAGGCAATTCAGAAATACATGATCTTTAAAACATGTACTTACATAGGAATGCTGATAGACTATGCAAGTACGTAGTTCTAAATGATGAAAATAAATTCATAGCAACTCTAGTAGTAAAAATATCATATAGGAGGCTCAGGCAATTAAAATTAAATGCTAAGTAAAAAAAAAAAAAGGAAGTGTGGGTAAACACTGTATGGGGTATAACAGGGTGTGCCTAGCAATAAATGGTGCCTATGGGTAGATGCAGGAAGGGGTATAGATAGCCAGTGTATACATGGGATAATTTTCAGAACATTACATAGGCATGTGAAATAACTAAGGAATGGGAAAGGGGTCAGTGATCAAACACAGATGACTTCCACAGTCAGTCTGACACATCCACTGACTGATTTGTGTAACCCACAGGAGTACAGGGCTTGTCATGGATCCCTGAGAGGCAGTGGCTGAAAATCTTCATGACTCAGGAGATAGAGCTCTTACTACAGGACCTCCATACACACACAGCATGTGCACTGTGGGCAAAGGTGGCATTGGCAAGATGTATATGGAGGAGGTGTGGCAAGGAGTGATACAGATTATAAGGAACAATGGTCACCACTCAACTCAACCCCACCATTAGATAATGTGATTCCTGACTTCCGACAACCACATTCCAGAGTAAGTGGCTGCCAAATTCACCTTCCATAACCCTGTCTCATAGGACAGTGTTGCTGCCACCTATCATTGTGTTCCTGCCACCTATCATTGTGTTCCTGCCCTCTACATGTGACAATGACTGTGGCCTACCTACCCTCTTACCCACAGTGTGAAAAGTCCATGCACTGCCTTGCTAGCTTGGTATGGCAGTGCATGCATCATTTTATTCAGTGTTGCCTGTGCCATGGCCCAGCTCCGCATCTGCCTCTGCCTCACATATGACACTGTTATTGCCTGTTCATTCCCAGACTATGTACCCTAATGTTCTGCTGCAGGTCCTATTGCTGTGTTGAGTCTTGTTGGAATATTTTCCTACTACACTAAATGTCTGAAATGTAGAGGGCAAGTGTGCTTGAGTGAAAGGGGACTCTACTCTATTCAGACTGTGTGAGTTCACAGTAAGTGCAGAAGACAAGAGGCTCGGAGTAGAAGGGGAGTCTACTCTCTGTGAATCCATACTGGAAAGTAACCAGACTGAGTTTAGAAGAAGATGAAGAAGTAAATTCACTACTAGAAAATTATTGAATTACTCTGGACAGAATTAGCACAGCTAAGCTAATGTGTATTCCAGGTATTAGGTTTCTCACAATTGTGTTAATGGAAAAAGTATTGTTTTTTTTCAGAATTAAGTCCAAATTCAGAAGTAGGCAGTAATGGTGTCCAGAAGCAGTAAAAAACCTGCAACGAAGCCAAACTCTTTGAACACAGATTTATTATTAAAAAATGCTTTTTATTTTAATAATAAATCTGCGTTCAAAGAGTTTGGCTTCGTTGCAGGTTTTTTACTGCTTCTGGACACATACTTACTATTTACTTCTGAATTCTTGACTTTGTTCGCTTTGTGTCTAGTCTGTTGTGTTTTTTCAGAATTAGTTTGAAGAATGCCACTTCAATGTAGTATATAAAAATCTGTAATAAAAAGAGTGTTTTATAAATTAATTAAAAGCATACTGATTTATGACTGAAGCATGTTAAATGTGGGTAAAACACATTTTGTGTTTGATCTAATGACTCCCAACATATGGTGGAAAATGTAGACAGGTTTATTTATTCAATTTTCAGTGGAGGCCCAGGGAGAAACACTCCAGACACATGTCTTTGTAATGTGGGAGGAAACCAGAGCACCCTGAGGAAACCCACACAAATGCAAGCAGGACATGCAGACTCCATAGAGAAGGAACCCCAGCTAACAATTGAACCACAGAATTTTTTACTGTGAGGCAACAACAATATCACTGCACCACTTTGATTTATACAACTGATAATGAAAATGTATGGAAAGCGGTTCTATCTTATTGACTGGACTTCTAACTGGAGATAGAAGAATGTAACACCTTCAGAAGTAGAGAACAAGAAAGACTGAAATGTACCAGGCTGTGGTATGCTTATGCTGTTCTAAGAACTAAGTAATTGTACTGGTGAAAAGGCTGCGTTTATACATACAAGATAAAACATTTTTGGAGATATACCCTGTGGAACACATCTTTGATGAAACAACTGATGTTTGGTAAAACTGTAGTAAGGAAAAGTGCACCTAATTTAATATTGTAATAACTCAGTATGGCATTTGATTTAAGAAACATAGTGTGCCCAAAGAAAGGTTAACTTGCTATATGAGTAACAACACGCTTAATGAAATTCTTAAGTGATGCATGAAAAACAGATTTTGTCTAAAGAAATGTTGAAGTCTTCATGTGAAACAGTTGTATTTTCAGACACTGTTGAATTCTTGTAAACTGTTTATTGCTGAATTACCAAAAATCTGGTGAACAAAGCTGCACCTGTTGAAACTGCATACTGAATTTACTAAGGCAACTTCATGAACAAGATAAACTGGCAACTAACAAATTTTATAAACTATGTGGTAAGTGAAACCCAAGCAATCATAAATTTTCTCCATCTAGGGAAGGTTAGCATAAGTGAATCTGAAGCTGGTAACACCACATTGTGTTCTGAGCTAAAGCTTAACAAGGTGCTGGATGTGTTAATTGTTCTAAGTTAGACTACTGCACTTTAAAATAATTGATGGTACTATTTTATTGAAGTGAACCTGGGATCATGTTTGCATATTTGAATTTATCCTATGATGAAAACAGTAAGTCAGTGAGCGTGGTAAAACAAATTTGTGACATTAAATGATAACTGTGTTGTGACATTCAAACATAACTGTGCCATTTGTACGATACAAGGGCTGCAAAAATAGTGTATTTGGGTATTTTGCTAAACAGTACTGATGAAAAACAACGCTTTGTTTTAAAGCAAGTCCAATATATGGTGTTTGTGCTTCTACCAATATTAGTGAACTCTGTGTAAAGGCTAGCAAGCTAAGCAGTGCTTTACAAACATTTTACAAAGGTGTTTTTTCAAAACTTCTATGAATGGTGAATGAGTGACTGACACTTGCAATGCAGGGCATGAAAGTAAAGGCAGTGAAAAAACTGCATAGATAAATGAACATTTATAAATCATGTTGTGGTATTTTGAACTAAGCACAAGCTCTTGTGTTACCAGCAGTTAATGGGACATCCTGCTGGAGGTCAATTGTATATAAACTAAAAAAATTAGATGTTACCATGTGTTGAGTGTTTGGAAGTGCTGCTTCTAAAAATTAAATTTTGTCACAGTGAAAAGGTGGTTCCTTGCTGTATACTACAAGAAAGAAGTTTGTGTATAAACCTCCTAAATTTTCTGAATTTAGTTGCTATACTGTGGCACTTGTGGGTTGAAAGTCCAATGAAATTTATTGTGAAGTAGAAAACTGCTTGTATTGAAAAATGTAAGGGAAAAGAGGTAAACAAAACAATAGTGCTGAAACTAAAAGCAAAATGATATTAGGTTACATTCCCCCGGATTCACGAATCCTCCGTGTAAGACTTAATAAGTCTTACTCGGAGGCTGCAGTTGAACAGTTTGACGTCAGCGTGCCATGAATATTCATGAGGGCACACTGACTCAACCGTAACTCTTACACGGACTGAGTAGGAAAGCAGGGGGCGTGTTCGACTGCCGAGCAGTCTAAATGTGCACTCTCCTGTAATGTTTTAAAAAGTATAATGTCAACACACAAGAGCGAGTTCGCTCAAATGTACTTGCACCCAACACCACACTCCCTGACACTGTAAACCCCCATCACACTTATATAAAGTAAATAATTAAAAACATTTTTTAAAACCACGATATAGCTGCCTGTATTTGCGCGTGTGTGCGCAGGTGTGCCCATTGCTTAGCTAGAGTTAGCAATTCTGACATGGAAGAGCATAAGAAAGAATGTTTATGCAAATCACACCAAATTGCAATAGTGTAATGGTAGAACATATGCACAAAGAGAAGGCATTCACGGTTTGAGTCCCACCACTCCCCTTCTTATTTATGTTTTAAATCAGTATTTGAAATAATCCCAGACATATATGATTAAAAGCAGTGACATGGCCAATGTATCAGTGAACAAAATATATATTTTTAAAGGACCCAGATATATAATAGCCTGGTGTTAAGCAATGTTTTACACAGCTAAACACAGGTGCCCATAGTTTAATAGCACTTTACCCAGCTAAACAGAGGTGCCCATAGTTTAATAGCGCTTTACCCAGCTAAACAGAGTTGCCCATAGTTTAATAGCGCTTCACCCAGCTAAACAGAGTTGCCCATAGTGTAATAGTGCTTTACCCGGTGCAATAGAATTGCCCAAAGTTTAAAAGTGCTTTACCCAGCACAATGTGTTTGTGCAGACATGCGCGCCGCACCAACCAGGGCACCGTAGGGCACCGGGGAGCAACATAGAGCTAAGTTGCTTAAATGCAGCCACACCCCCTAGCCTGTCTAGACAGTATTAAAATAAAAGAATGACAAGTTTCAAACCCAGGACCCTTTGCATCGTAATCAAACTACAGAACCACTAATTCATGACAACATAGGGGAACTGGCCACTATTAACATTCATAAACTTACGAATGGTAGTTTAACCATTACTAAGCAGGTCTGCAGTCAGCCGAGAATTTTACAAAATGGCCAATCACAAAAAAGTGCAGGAAATGCGGCATATTTAAGCCCCATAGGCGGGAATACTTGCCATAACTGAATGTAGCTCACATTTGCAGTCAGAATGGCAGGTGCAGGAGAAGGTTCACTCTTCCGAGCACAACGTTGGGGCATTGAGGAGTCCAAATACATGGCTTGGCTCCTTGTCCACCATCATGAGACAAGACTCTTGCAGGGCCAGTTCCAAGGGATGGAGTACAAGGCAGAGGCTTGGAACTGGTTAGCTCGTGACCTCACCAGTGCCACAGGCATTCCTCGGACTGGTGAGCAGGTCCATCACCACCATGCAGACCTGAAGAGACGAAAGCAGGACCACCTGAACCAGTGGATACAGGAGGCCCGTGGGATGCAGAATGCCCCACAACTGAGTATGTAGCCATGGAATGCAGTATGTAAGAATTGATAATGGAGTATGTATAACAGATAGGTATGTCTCAATATCCCTTCATTTACTTTACAGCTGCAGGTGACCGTGCTGCGAATCAGCAAGCCTATGCTGATAGGCTGCTAAGGCTGCACCACCAGGCAGGTTAGTGATTATTCTGCATGTATTGTTATATAAAATATGGGAGAGAGCATGAAAGAAAGTGTTGTAGTCCAATAAAACAGCCATAGAATTGCCTGAATAAGTCCTCTGCATGTACTGTCAGATAAAAACGTCAGAGAGGCAGAAAAAGAGTGTAGTAACCCATTAAGAAAGGTAACATATGTCTGGAATAATATCCCTGCAGGCACTGTCATATAACATAAGTGAGTGAGCCTGAAAAAAGATTGTTCTAACCTATTAATAAAGGTATAATATGTCTTGAACATGTCTGCCATAAACACCATTAAAACAAATAAAGGAGTGGGCCTGTGGAAAAGTGTGCAATGTCATTAATAAAGGTCTAAAACCCAGACTGTGTCTGTGTCACAGAGTCTGAAATGTTGTACCCTTGCATTATACAAACAGTACTGTTTGAAAATGTGCTGGCAACCCAGAGTTATGCAGTCCCATATAAAGTGGGTGATGGAAGTGCTAGTAGCTGTGAAACATATATACAGTCCACAATAGTCAGTTACTGGCTGGCATGAATAAGTAAACCTGACACACGTGTAGCATGTAATTATTCACCAGAAATGTGAGTGTGTGTCAAGAAATGCAGGGTTCTGTACAAATCGAAGTGAAAATGTCATGTGAAAACATCCCAGATATGTAGATAAAGAAATAGAAATGCAATCAAAAATATGTAGCAGTAACATCTGCATCCTGGACAGTTAGTATGTCAGATATAGGTCAGGCATATATTGAACTAGCCAAACCCATTACACAACCTAATGTATGGTGGCAAGTGTAATAATACATGTAGGGGATATACACCTGCAGTCACTAGGAATGTAGTGTAGACTAAAAGGTCATTATAAGATGTTAACCAAGGTTTTTTCTACACCCTACCGTATGTGCATAAACAATGCAATTCCACACCTCAATGGGTATGTGTAATCTTAAGTATTTGTTGGGACATATGTCCTATTGTTTTATAAATATTTGCATTGATGTTGATGCATGTGCCCTGTTCAGACACCACGTTCATGGTGGCCTATTGCTACCAAACATCCCTGCATGCTGTTGGAATATCGACTGTCATTCAATATATGCAGGTGTTATGCTTGCTGTTCAACTGTTGGAACCTTGGTGTGTTGGGTTAATGGGAATATTACTGCATGCTGTTACAACTAATCTGGAATGTTGTTGTTTATGTTGTAATTAAACACACCTAATCACAGAACATATGGGAAGGCTGGTCTAAGTGGACCCACCTGTCCCTCCACAGTTGGCAAGTGCACCTGGCACCAGTGGCTCTGGTGCCCAGCCCGGGCTCCCCTCCTACGTTGGTCCTGTGCCACCTTTGGGTGGAAGCGCTGCAGGGGATGGGGCTCGTCCCCCCCATGCAAGTGTGGGCGGAGGATAGCCACCTGCCACCCTTGCTAGGTTCCGGGCTGTGGTGTGTAGGGAGATCCAGTATTCAGTCGCTGATCCCCTACACCAGCTCGAGGAGATAGTAGCGCATCTCTCAGGTGAGCCTGCACGTCCTACACAGCCCTCAGCACAGCCACCCTCAGGGCTGTGAAGGTGCAGTGGTGACTGCCCATGGGTGGGTATCTCAGTTCCACTGTTACCATCTGTGGGCTCGGCTTGCGATTTCCAAACATCCTTCCCTGTCAATTGTGTTAACCCACCCCATGTATCAAACTCCGCCCCTGTATGCGTCTTGTTTGTCTTGTCTGTTTACCTCCCCAACCTACCTCCCCAAATATACCTACTTCCTCAACCTCACATTCCACTCTCACCTGAAAAAAAAAAAAGGGCAATCTGTTCCCACAGAAAAATTACGCCCCATACATAGCTGCCGGATTCGCACACATGTCCGCTGGACATGTAAACTGATAATTCTAATTGGCAGTACAACATATTTTGTTGTCCTCACCCCTCTCTCAGGGGTGGAAGGTTTCAAATTTCACACCAAATATCAAACATATGCACAGCTGTTGCTGGTAAAGAAATGGGCAGCTATGGACCTTCCCTACACCCATCCTGCACATACCGAGCTGGTTTCCCTACTGTCTTTCCCTCTTTGTGCCCCCTTTTTCACCACTTTCCTATCTCCCCATTTTCTTTTCTTTAAAAGAAATTAGCGCGGGGGTTAGCGGGAGTAAGCACTTTTAAGCAGTAGTTAGCGGGGTGCATGAGTGTGAGCTTGTGTGCACTTAGCTAAGCATTGCTAAGCGTCATGCAAACCCACTTACAATTGCTTAAAAGTGCCTTAGTCACTCTGTATGACAAGGCCCTTGTACTGCTCAGCAGCAAAATAAAAAACCTTGTCAGTCTTGAACCCAGGACTCACCTGTCTGCATGCAGTACCACTACACCACAGCAGATATACAATAACTTAGTGCTGAAAGCAATATATCATGCATTACCAAGAGAGAATGTAAAGGTAAAATAGGAATGGCATAACACAAATCTTGTTCTGTGGGCCTTAACCAGCAGGTGCTGTGGAATTGCATGACATGACTGTGAAAAGAATCATTCATGCTAGTAGGGAATAATGTTACAGTAGCACCTTACAAACCCCACACAGTATCAGAGCAGGATAAACACTGGCATATTTGCATAGGTCACAGGCCAGACCTCCCAAAAGTGACTGATCTACAGTGATGACCCTGGTTTGTAAACAAATGTTAGCTGTTCCCCTCAGACTCCCTGTGAAATGTACTAACCGTAGGCAGAAAGGTGGGGAATCTCACTTAATGACAAATGTCAATAAGTGAGAGTAGACACTGCTTGCACATCAGAAAAGGTGTAGTAATGCATATGCTCTGAATCCCCCAAAGTCTGAACTGCAAAATGTCTGAAATATATCACAGGTGTATCTCAGTTATATGTACCTTTCCCTGAGGCTGTTCAAATATATACCTGAGAGTATCTGAGGCCTGGAAGAGTCAGAAACACACAAGCATATCAGCTTGTCTGCTGTTAAACACTCTGCAAATAGCTGTAGAATGAATCCCACAAGCATGCCCTTAGGTAGAAGTACAACACAGAAATATCAAAGGATGTAGCCATGTACTTCTAGCAACCACCTGTGACAATGCCATTATTCAGGTGCTGAAAAGACTGCTGTGGTGCACAGTCAAAGAATACTAGGCTGACCTCTGTCTACCATCTGGATATGTCCACAGGTGGAAGCTACTCAGACAGACTACTAGCCTTTATAGACTTACAGGTACACAGCAACTCCGCATGTTCAGTAAGATAAACATCACACGATAATAAATAATGCACTCTGCAGTTCTGCACCCCTACCCAAAGGTAACGTATACCCATGTAGTCAGGCACAACCAAGGGTGTAAGCAGGCATACACAGTAGTGAAATATGTCCAGTTGTCCTGAGCAGACTGTGCTAATGTCAACACAAACAAACCACAAACTGTTCAGAAGTGAGTAACGTACTAATGACAGTGTAGCAGTTCACAAACAGTGCATGTGCCTGATATTCATAATTGGTAGTACAACATACTTAGTTGTCCTCACCCCTCTCTCAGGGGTGGAAGGTTTCAAATATCCCTCCTAATGTATTGCATATGCACAGCTGTTGCTGGTAAAGAAATGGGCAGCTATGGACCCTCTCCACACCCATCCTGTACATCCCAAGCTGTTTTCCCTATTGTCTTCCCCTCTTTGTGCACCCTTTATCACCACATTCCTATCTCCCCATTTACTTTTCTGTCAAAGAAATGAGTGCAGGGGTTAGCGGGAGTGAGCACTTGTAAACAGTAGTAAGCGGGTTTGCACCAGTGTGCGCATAGCTTAGCATTGCTAAGATATGATAAGCTAAGCCAAGCCTGGCTTAGTATTCCTAAAATAAAATAAGCTAAGCTAAGCTTAGCTTAGCATCGCTAAGCCTCACGCAAACCCATGCAAACCCGCTAACAACTGCTTAAAAGTGCCTTAGTCACTCTGTATGACAGGGCCCTTGTACTGCTCAGCAACAAAATAAAATACCCTTGTTAGTCTCAAACCCCACACCTTGGACTCCCCAGTCTGCATGACATACCAGTAAGCCACAGCAGATATACAATAACTTGGTGCTGAAAGAAATATAACATGCATTACAATGAGTGAATGTAAAGGGAAAATAGGAAAGCCATAGGAATACATTGCAATAACTACTGGTGTACGCCAGTTAATTCTCTAATTCGAAAAGAAAGTACATACTCCCATGTATCCAGTGTTAGCATTAGGAGGTGTGAGTAAACTTACACACTGAGAAGAGTGCACTGGGAGAAGCAACAGTCAGGTTTCAGTACAACATGCATTTCACTGGCTACAACCCAGCTTCAGATATAAGACATATACCAACCTTCTGACTGAGATAACAGTGTCCACAGCAAACAAGCATGGTCCCCACCTTGCAAAACTGAAAGGGCTATGCCTACCTAACCTATCATTTTATAGCAGTGTCCTGAAATCACAGTTAGAACTGCAATTACCACACAGCAGGCTGCATGCAATTACTAAATGGTGGCCACCAATTGGTGCAGAGGCCATCACATACACATGTGCAGATACCTAGAAAAGCAGCCTGTATCTGCTGTCCACACATGCAATAATATCATTGCAACAACTGGGAGAGAGAGAGAGAGAGAGAGAGAGAGAGCATGAGCGAGAGAGACAGACAAAGACAGACAGGCAGAAGGAGACAGATGCTGAAAACAAACAACAACACACATAGGAAACAAAACCAAAAAAAAAAAATAAAAAAAATAAACAAGAAAAAAACAACACATACAACAGACGGAGGTGAGGAATACAAAGGTAAGGTATGTAACAGATATGTATTTGGTGACATCCAAAAGATGTGTCTGAAGGGTAATCTACATACTGTGAATCATCCATACGTGGCAGCAGTCAGTATCTATATGTACATGCACATTTGCATAGGGCAAGGGACATACTGCAACTGTTAGTGAAGGCTGGACATAAGTATCTTGTTGAAGGCTGCTATGTGCACATATTTATGTAGGTTCTAGTGCATGGCATTGCAGAAAGCAAGCAGTGCCGGCATATGTCATGTGGTGTTAAACGCTGTGGGACTGAGCTACAGGCAGAGAGGCCTGCAACAGCTATACGGCCTGAGGACAGCAGAATGCAATTCTGCACAACATTGAGCAATAGTATTACATAACTGTATGTCTCACAACTGTTGCACAATTGACATCCCCACCATGAAAGGTGGGCAGTATATGTGCCCATATGTGCAGCTATATTTACAGCAATGGATGTTTACATGTATGTGTATATATACATGTATATATACATATATATGTGTGCATAGATATATAGTATATATGGATATATTTAGATATATATGGATAAATATAGATATATATCGATATATATAGATATATATGGATATATATATATATATATATATATATATATATATATGTATGGATATGTATAGATATGTATGGATATGTATAGATATGTATGGATATGGATAGATATGGAGAGATGTATATATATATATATATATATATATATATATATATATATATATATATATATATATATATATATCAGAGAGAGAGTGAAGGAGACACGGGGTCATGTGTACTGCAACAGGTGCCAGTTGTCCAAGGCATGGACTGAACACCAGTGTTGATACCGCAGTGCCATACCCCATTCCAAAACACCTTATGCAGTAACTGCCACATAGGTGGTAGCCTACCTAACACTGCTGGTGTCAGAAGGGTACATGGGACACAGGTGGACAGTAGGCTCCCTTTTGATAATCACAGTGACAACAGCACATGCTGCAGGTACAGGTTCCTATCCACAAATATGCCATACTCTGGACTAAACCACCCAGCATGAACAAACAAGGCTCCTCATTAGAAGATGTCATACATACCCCTGATGATTGTTTTGGAGATGGGTAATATGCCCTGGGAGTCACCTCTGTGTATCTGGTTGACAGGAGCAAGTGAAATCACATTACATGTGTGTCAAAGGCCAGGGAAGCATATGGCTAGGCTGCTCTAGGCCCTAGGGCCAATAGCGTATTACCTACTTATGACACAATGCACACACACATGTACTCAGTGCAATACCTGCTATGTGAGGTGGAATGAGTGTGACAGTGACTGTGTGCAAGGTTTGTAAAGGTGTGATAGCTTAGTGTGAGGTTGTGTCTGTCATGGTAGTTTGTGTCCTAGGTGTGAGGCCGGAGAAAGATGAGTCAATTATTGGGATGCAGACATAGTAGGATGGCATATGTTGTGACGTAGTTCCTTGTGTACGACTGTGGTGTCCCAATGTAGGCTGAAGAAATACATGTATGCTCAGTAAGTGGTACTGCTGGTGACTCCAGCTCACATATGAACTGTTGTACTACCTGAAGCTGTAGGCCTAAACAGCACAGTATGGTGTATGTTCACAGTCCCTGGTAACACTGTCTTGTGTGTTTCCTGTAGTCTGCACAGATTACATACCACAGGCATAGGTATCTGTAAGTAGGGGCACCTAGTTCTATAAGGTACACAGGTAATTCTCATCTGAGTCGGCATACATCTGTGTGTCGTATGTATGTCCAATGATGCCTGTACCATGCCCTCAATGATGTGTGTTACAGGGTATGTGTGTGTACCTAGCAACATGTATACTCTGTTACAGCAGTATGCCAGCTATATCAACAACCATGCACATATGTCAGGTAGGGGTATGGCATCAAAGACTAGGGTGGTTTACCAGTAATACTGTAAATGTACATGACATTCATTGCATTGGATGACATATTTCTTCATGCATTAGCTTGATATATACCCCGGGGCGAGGGTGTGCATTGTATCCCAAACAGTGTGCCGACTACTGGTGTATACTGGTGTGTTATATGGAGTGTTGCAGGCACTGTCAGCCAGTTGTGGGCTGAGCACTGATATGTGGTATTGAATGTGTGTATCCTCTGATAGACAGATAGATGCTATATATGGCAGTTAAGTGATATCTGTACTTCATAATGTTAAGTGTGCCACATGACATGCTCACACATATCATTTAATTGTCTTCCAGGGTTATGTCTCATCAGCGAAACCCATCATATTCAGCTGTGCAGGAGCAGGAAATTCTGAAGAACCTGGTGCAGCACTATAACTTGCTTTTTTCCAGGGCCAGCCAGCACCAGCATGACCGTACTGCACTGTGGCAAGACCTTGTTCGCTGGGTAAATGACATAGGCATGCATAACTGACATATGAGCAGGTACGCCATCACTGCAGTGATTTAATTAGACATGTCCGGCGGCGTGCATCTGATATCCATAGGCAACAGCTTGCCACAGGTGGTGGGATGGCCATACATTCCCCCCCCTCACCAGAGTGGAGGAGCTGCTCCTAAGCGTGGTGGCTCCTGGCCTACAGCAGCAACAGCATCACACATGTGTCATCATGGAGGTTGGAGCCACCCAGCAGGTTGACATGGAGTATGCAGGTAATACGCCCTAGTTGTAGACTACCGTTACCTGTATTGTTAGAATATGCATATGTGAGATGTGTACTGTGTGTTTAGCAGTTGTGCTGCCTAATGTGTGCAATACTGATATTTGGAATAGTATCTGTACACCTGTGACTGTTGAGTGTTGTTCCACTGTTGTTTAGCACACTCACAGTTGCAATGCCACAGTTGTGGCCACTGAAAAACTGTGTCATATTCTTCTAGGTGCCTCTGGTGTCACAGCAGGGCAGACAATACATGCTGATGAGTGTATTAACACTTTAATATTGGTAATGAAATGTACATGTCATAGGTGAGGTGTAGGCCATGTACACGTAACACACCTATGCATAAGGCATGCTGTGCATGTTTGCTGTGAGACATCAATCATCTCAGTAAAGTCAGTAGTTGCCTCATTCACATGCAATGCACAGTGCAGCAGACACAATTGTGGCAACACTGTACTGCACATTGGATATGCATAGTTGCTACAGCTGTACACAACAGAACACGTTTATCATACGCAGTACATGAAAACATGCTACATTTGGCATTACCACACACCCATTGTAAGGTCACACTTCAGTATCCCACATGTCATGTGCACACACATGATGTACCACAGGGGTAGAGGCCTATCATGGGGCTGTGCAACACTCTGCAACACATAACACAGTCATGTTAGGCAATGCTCCCTACTGGGCACCTCACACACCCATGTACAAGGTGGCTGTGTAATTGTGAACGTAGCCATGGCACTGCAGTTCAGGTACAGCATGCTAGGAGGTGGTCTTGTACACATTAGTAGCTGTGAGTGACCACAAGATGCATGTTGATGATGGCACAGGGTACTACACCCCATCCAGTTACAGTGACCACAGTACTACTCATAGCAGTCATTGCTTGGCACCTCAGTGTTGTGTGTGTGCAAACATATGCACCTATACACAATATGCATAGCATGTTGTCTGTGTGCTTACATATGCCAGTATACACAATATGCACAGCAGTCACCATCCACACAAAGTGTCACATATATGTCCTGGAATGCTAGTGGGTGTACAGGTCACTTGACACACATTGGGTATGTGTGGTATTTAATGTTGCAGTCGTGTAGCATGCCATGCCATGTCTGGCACCCACATATCTGCAATATGTCCCACACTCACCATAACCACTGTACACTTGCCATGTTGGCCATTGGGATTCCTTCACATCAACATGCACCGCACATCCCGTGTGTGTACATAGCATGCTTGTGCTACACCCGTGCCCACTATTATCTGCTATGGACACAGACACTGCACTCAGACATGGATATCTATGTGTCACACAGATAACACATGCAGCCATGGCATGTATACTTGTGAGTGATGGTGCACATGGCATTGCAGAGCTGATAATACCTGCACAGCAATGTTGTGTCCATGTACACATTGTGTTCCAGGGTGTAGCCAATCACTGAACAACTACACAGTTGCATCAAAGCCATGTATACTGCCATTTAATAGGGGCGTCTACACTTGCACTGCATGGTCTTGAGCAACACATATTCTGCATGCTAACATGTGTGTGGCGACTGTCTACCTTGTGATACTGACACCCACCTTCACCCACTATAGAGTATGTGTTGGATTGCTGGTATATGTGTGTATGTGCTGTAGTGAGGTGTGTATTAGTGTTCATGTGTGCATGTGTGCATGTGTTCATGTGTGCATGTTTCCATGTGTGCATGTGTTCATGTGTTCATGTGTGCATGTGTGCATGTGTTCATGTGTGCATGTGTGCATGTGTGCATGTGCAGACCGTAAAGTGTGTTTCCTGTCTTCCTCTCACAGGTGCTGAGTTAGGGGATGGCGAAAGCAGCAGGCAACCTGAAGCCACTGCCACGAATAGTGGTGATGATGACACATGTATTTTGGCAGAGGAAGATTTGACAGGGTCTGTCATTGGTCCGCCAATCGACAGTACACAGTGTTCAACCCCATCTATGCGCACACTCATACTGTCAATACATCCCTCACCACCAATGGCCATAGGCGAGGGAGAGCAAACAGTTGGCATTGACCAGGAGAGTGTGGTACCCATGGCACTTGCATCCCCTCACAGCAGCCATAGCCGTAGACCCAGAATGGCGGAGGTCCAGGGGTTCTCGGGGAGCACCACTGGTGGTATTGCCCCTGGCAGGCGTGCCCTCACAGGTCTTATGACGATCAGTATGTTCTGGGCTGTAATGCAGGCTCAGGCACGTATGGAATGGTACACCAGGCAGGGACTTAGGGCGCAGAGGGCACATTACACCGCTATCAATGACAGTATCCATGACCTTGCCGGTGCCATCTGGACTTACACCGAGATCATTGATAGATGTTGGGGGGAGACATTAGATGCCCTCCACAACATGTCTTCCATGAGCCAGGACGTTGCGGGATGGTTGCGACGTCGACGCGGATGCATGCCAGCAACAGCTGGCAGTGGTCGCGGATGGCCCACAGTTCACAGCCACTCCCGTAGTGGCAGTACCAGCCCCAGCATGCTGGGGTTAGCCTGTCCATTGATCATCCCAGTAGACCACGTGCATGTGGCTCTGGCCAGTCCCAGCAGGGACAAGGGTCCAGTCATCTTACCTCTACCTCTGATGACAGTACCCAGTCAGGGTTGGTACCCGATACTGTCCGTAGCACCCCTGTCAGGCACAGGTACTGTGTCCATGGCCAGAGACAGTGATCTGTACAGCCTAGTAGGTACAGTATGTGGCTGTCCCACAAACTCCAGCTCTATTCAGTTGCTTACCGCTTGCTCAGAGGTGACCTGTGCCTGACATACAAGGCCATGTCAAACCCAGATTTGATGAACATGCTTCACCTCAAAAAATCTAGATCCCCAGAGCCACAAGGGCGAGACTTAAACCTCATTAATGGGTATAAGGACATGCTGGAGGAGGGATAGATTCATCACCCAAAGACTCCCTATGCTGTGGAACAAAATCCCGGTATATGTGAGGCAGAGCACTGGCTGGCCCTTGTTCAAGGAATCTTGACCAATGGATGGGAGATCGCAGATATACCCCCGGGAGATTACCTCAGTGTCACTGCATGACAGAGGCACACAAAATAATGGGCAGCTTTCTCCAAACTAAAGTGGCATATAATAAAAAAAAAAAGGGGCTAGGCTAGGCTTGCCCTCGGAGAGACCAGCTAGTATGAACCTATGAACCTATGAACCTAAACTACCATATATGGCAGCCACATGGTGGAGCTGTGTGTATGCAGACGCACACACATTAACCAAACAACTAGGGCTCACACATACACACACACATTACATCAACATTGGCCGATGCTGTACTGTTGTCCTACACACACACACACACACACACACACACACACACACACACGTCGATTGGATGGGTCAATGTCAGGCTCTGGAAAACAACAAAATGACTTGTGCATAGGATGATAACAGTGTCGCCTCCTGTCATCTGCATCATTGACAGAGGGACAGGCTAACATGGTGCTGATGCACAGGGTGACACTATAGTAGTGTAGCAATAATAGCAAGTTGACAACAAGGAAGTGTAACTACATCCTTGTAGGTATATCTGAGCAGACATTATGCATCAAAGCTCTGATTGTCAATGTAGCATTGTTTACACCACTGTTAGGTCTGAGTATGTATTGTCCAGCCATGTGCCACTTGGCTGAAGTGTAATGTGTTGCCAGCATGTGTCAGTGAGTGGACAGTATGTGTGTGATGTGTGCAGTACAGATTAGCAAGTGTACATCTGTGAACATGGTGGGTGCGCACTGTCTGGATGTACGTGCATAGTGGACACATGGGACATGTGGCATACCCTGTCATACACATTGTTAACATCTCATAGTATCTTTCAATGGCCAGTATGCATTCTACTACAGTTATGTACTAACATGGGTAGACGTGTGTATGACATGGGTTGACACTATGCTGTGGGTGATACCATTAATATCTGTCAATAATTTGCGGTCTGGTAGTATACACAACCTCAACAGCATGACTATAAACAATCATTAGATGATGTCCTGACAAATGACACACAGTAGTAGGGAACCCAGTAACAATTGGAGCCTTCCGGTGCTACACTATAACACTAACCAGTGGTAATGACCGCCACCCATTCCTGTGATCATACCTGTTTGGCATATAGCCCACTTAGGTACATGCAGACACACTAGGAATGTGTCCATCCAAATCTGGAAATGCATGGATTGGCCTACAATGCATTCCCTGGATGGGACGCATATCCTACACAAGGGTATCATACAGACAGATACCTGTTGTCTGATACATGCTGTATAGCAGTAAGCTGACTATGGCATAGTCATCCTCATGTACTATACATACTATCCCGTCAGTACCACACAGGTGGTAGCCCTCAACATGTATGTTGGGTACCAATGTGTACATACAGCCTCATGTTATGTGTCCCTTGGTATCCACATATCCATAGGTATTGTGGAGTCCCAAGGTGTATCACATAAGACATTAGAGGCCTGAATGCATATCCACAAGGCAGTCATACACCTATAAAGACTATCCATTCTTGGCAGTCTTTGTTGTGTATGACCATGTCTGACATATACCCCAGGCATATACCCTCACTCACACTACTCTTAAGTAACTGTCATGGGTGTGTGTGCAACAGATGACCTTGGCCACAGAACACGACAGTGGATGGCCTTGTCACATACATACATATGTGACCTACGATCTGAGAAGCAGCGGCACAACCTGTCAATGGAAACAAATGTATTCATGTAGTATGCAGGCTTCACACCTATGTACTGATTGAGGGGACATGCACACATATATATTTGCCACGCAGATACCTGATGTGTGCAATGCACTTACTGTTGTAATCATACAATGTCATACCATAGTAAAAGCAAAACCCACACCGCATTGACCAACAGTGACATGCACACAGCATTTGCAGGATTCAAACCCCTACCTATGTTATGATACTAGAGAGACGCATTAACACGATGTGCTATTTGCTTTACTGGCTGGTTTCCCTTCTCCTGCTGTATTTGTAGGATGGTGACATCATCAGACTTTCCAAAGAGGAATGTACCTCTGTTAGTGTGTTTTCCCAGTCTCCAAAATGTGCACTCCTCTCAAAGAAAACCACACACATACACACACCCCCACCCACAAACAATCAGCAATTGCAGGATTAAAACCCCTACCTATGTTATGATACTAGAGAGTGACGCATTAACACGGCGCACTATTTGCTTTATTGGCTGGTTTCCCTTCTCTGGCTGTATTTGTAGGATGGTGACATCATCAGTCTTTCCAAAGAGGAATGTACCTCTTTTAGTGAGATTTCCCAGTCTCCAAAAAGGGGACACCTCTCAAAGGAGACTGCACACATATACATTGTTTGCAAGATTCAAACCCCTACCTAACTATGTTATGATACTAGAGAGAGACGCATTAACACAGCGTGCTATTTGCTTTACTGGCTGGTTTCCCTTCTCCTGCTGTATTTGTAGGATGGTGACATCATCAGTCTTTCCAAAGAGGAATGTACCTCTTTTAGTGTGTTTTCACAGTCTCCAAAAAGGGCAATTCTTTCAAAGACAATTGCACATACACACACCCCTCTCAAAGAAATCTGCACACATACACACACCCCCACACACACAGTCAGCAATTGCAGGATTCAAACTCCTACCTAACTATGTTATGATACTAGAGAGTGAAGCATTAACACGGCAAACTATTTGCTTTACTGGTTGGTTTCTTTTCTCCAGCTGTGTTTGTAGGATGGTGACATCATCAGTCTTTCAAAAGAGGAATGTACCTCTTTTAGTGAGTTTTCCCAGTCTCCAAAAAGGGGACACCTCTCAAAGGAAACTGCACACATACACACACACTGTTTTCAGGATTCAAACCTCTACTTAACTATGTTAGGATACTGGAAAAAAACGCATTAACACGGCGCGCTATTTGCTTTAATGGCTGGTTTAGTTTCTCCCATTTGTAGGATGGTGACATCATCAGTCTTTCCAAAGAGGAATGTACCTCTTTTAGTGAGTTTACCTTTTTTAGTGAGTTTTCCCAGTCTCCAAAAAGGGGACACCTCTCAAAGGAAACTGCACACATACATACTGTTTGCAGGATTCAAACCCCTACCTAACTATGTTATGATACTGGAGAGAGACGCATTAACATGACGCACTATTTGCTATACTGGCTGGTTTCCCTTCTCCTGCTGTATTTGTAGGATGGCGACATCATCAGTCTTTCCAAAGAGGAATGTACCTCTTTTACTGAGTTTTCCCAGTCTCCAAAAAGGGGACACATCTCAAAGGAAATTGCACACATACACTGTTTGCAGGATTCAAACCCCTACCTAACTATGTTATGATACTGGAGAGAGACACATTAACACAGTGTGCTATTTGCTTTATTGGCTGGTTTTCCTTCTCCAGCTGTACTTGTAGGATGGTGACATCATCAGTCTTTCCAAAAAGGAATGTACCTCTTTTAGTGAGTTTTCCCAGTCTCCAAAAAGGGGACACTTCTCAAAGAAAACTGCACACATACTGTTTGCAGGATTCAAACCCCTACCTAACTATGTTATGAAGCTGGAGAAAGACGCATTAACACAGCGCGCTATTTGCTTTACTGGCTAATTTCCCTTCTCCGGCTGTATTTGTAGGATGGTGACATTATCAGTCTTTCCAAAGAGAAATGTACCTCTTTTAGTGTGTTTTCACAGTCTCCAAAAAGGGCAATTGCACACATACACACACACACACACACACACACACACACACACACACACACACACACACACACACACACACACCCTTTAACACGGCGCGCTATTTGCTTTACTGGCTGGTTTCCCTTCTCCGGCTGTATTTGTAGGATGGTGATATCATCAGTCTTTCCAAAGTGGAATGTACCTCTTTTAGTGAGTTTTCCCAGTCTCCAAAAAGGGGACACCTCTCAAAGGAAACTGCACACATACACACACACTGTTTGCAGGATTCAAACCCCTACCTAACTATGTTATGATACTGGAGAGAGACACATTAACACAGCACACTATTTACTTTACTGGCTGGCTTCCCTTCTCCTGCTGTATTTATAGGATGGTGACATCATCAGACTGGACATGGTGATGTGTGTACACTTTGTTTTATACCATTCCAGGAATGGTCCATGTGGGTCAACAGCTTGAACAAGACCTCAGAATCCTTACCTTGTGTGATCTATCTGTGGACACTTACCTTGTC
>NC_056739.1:1596670845-1596713345 GCF_019279795.1 Protopterus annectens
ACTTTACCAACAGTAACACATAGGTATTACACCTCAATATGTATAATGGGTAACAATGTGTACATATTGATATGTGCTATGTCATTTGTCATTTGATATTTGCATTTACAATGGTATTGTGAAGTACATCACTGTATCACATATGCAATGAGAGTTCTGCATGCATATCCTCCAAGGTGGTTGTACAACTATGATGAATGTCCATTATTGACATACTTTGCTGTGTTTGAACTGTTCTGCAGTATTACACATACATGAACAGTCACTCACACTATGTATATAAACTGTCATGTGTGTGTGTGTGTGTGTGTGTGTGTGGCACAGATGACCTAGGCCACAGACAATTCTGATACATGTAGTTGACAAGTGCGGTAGTGCTCCACCAGATGTGTCCAGGCACCAGAACTGTGACTTGAGCTTAATAACAAACACATGCTAGAGTAAGGTTTCTGTATGTGCGTGTGCCTCATTATGGCATTCCTGTTCATGTGTGTGTGCATTTCTGATGTGTGTCATCAGCCACAGTTGAACTGCACATCCGGCATCCCGCACTAGGTGACCATGAGGGTTGTCCCCATTGCCAAATGTTTTGTACAGCTGCATCAGATGCCACATATCGGAAGCATTGCAGCTTCCAGGACATCCAGCACACACATTCATTATTACGGGCTGGCCATCACACACAAACTGCCACTTCATGGAGGGGAAGCCCTTGTGGATGATGTAGGCCCTACCACACTCACTGGCTGGTGCTTTGATGCATATGTGCATGCAGTGTATTGCACACAGTACTTAGGGTATTCCACTATTGTGTGAAAACGACACATATTGCTGCCCAATACCTTACGGGAATTGGGGATATATACATCATCACTGACATGTGCTGACATGGCATTCATGACCTGGTGCAGTAACCTGGATGCTGATGTTTGTAAAATCCACATCATATCACCAGTTCATCTCTGGAAGGTACCTGTTGCTGGTATCCTTAGGGCAACACATACCTTGGTTTCCACTGGGATAGGTTTCCCTCTGTTGGGTCTGTGTGTGAGACATGGCCTGCACAGATCCACAATCTTCTGCAGGAGGTCTCTGTCCACTCTATAGCGCTCTACTATCTCCAGCTCATGTAGCCCCTGGTAGTTTACCCTGTGCCTGCACACTCCTCTCCGTCTACTCACTGTGTGATGCTGAGCAGCATTCACATTGGCACAACCCTCCACATGTTGCATATGTTGACGTATAATAGCAATGGCAGCCCCTAACATTATGTTGTCTCAGTTAAGCTTTTACAGTTTGCACTTCTCTTAGTATACTACAGTGTTGCAGTGTGTCTGAGAATAACATGGTGGACTACTGTTTGTAGAGTTGTACGTGCTGTGCTGTGCTGGCCTACTGTACTGACTGTGTAATATACTCAGTCTGATTGTTTTCACCTGCTAGCTGTGGTAGTTCTCCTTGGTTAACTTACTGCTATTTGTTTACCTTCCTTTTCACTGTTTGCATCCACAGTGAGCGGCGCGGCGCATAGGAGCACAGTGAAGTGCATATCCGCTTCCACGTGCGCACACAGGCTTATACATGCATACAAACACTTACACTGGCTTACACAACATTACACGGGCTTCAACAATCTTACAGTAGCTTACTCGTTCTTCAAGTCGCACACACAGGCTGACACACATGCACACATGCTTACTCGGGCTTACAGGCTTGCACAGGCACAAACACACTTCACCAGGTTTGCAAGGAACTTCAGTGATATCCATGGTGTACACCATCAGTTTACTGACTTTACCTAGGATAAATCATAACACGCCTCTTCCACTGATGAGTCACTGACAGCAGACATGTGACACACTGCTCCAATAAGATTACAGTGTTTTATACATACACACTCATGATGTCACCTATCTTCTACGCTGATAGTCCCCTTCACCTACTCTTACACTGTAGAGGCTTGGCCCATATGGCATGACAAATTGTGCTTCACTATCCTCAGCCTCAATTGCATAGGATTGCCTACTAATGCTTGGTTACATCTCTGAGTGTGCGCTTCCACACATAGCAACCACTACTCAGTAGCCATGTTGTCTTCAGCTTGCCATTCACCTGCATGATGCAATAACTTTTAACTGACATTACAATTTGTAAGTATATTTTACATATTTGTCTTGTTTTGTATGCACAGCGCGTACTCGGAGATCGGGGGAGGACAACTAGAGTTTTATTAATTTCCAATGGGAATACATGCCACTGGTCTTATATTTGGCCATTGGCATGCTTCTTCAACTAAACCATCCTTTATTTGCAGATGACATTGCTCCATTTAGCTACTTGCAGAACGTTACTCGGTTAACATCCGTGTACATTTCTGCACATACCTCTACTCTTGCACGGACAGCTCACTGTTTCATGTATCGCATATTTTACATCATTTGCATAGCTTTCACCTACAAATGGGGTAATTTGCATATCCTAACATTGTCCGTGCAACGTTATTTGAGGGGCTGTGTTACACCCTACAGGATATTGCTGAATAGCTCAGCGGACATCTTGCCTTGCTCTACTCTTACTCTACTGTACACAAAAGCTTTGTGAATCCTGGCCTAAGCTTTGATGTGTGCTAATATGTCTACTTGTGGAGTAAGCATGGCTGTAGGTATGTTTTGACCTGCTACGTCTGTCATTTCTACAGAGCACCTCCCACTTTCATCATTTGTAGAGGTGACAGCCCTATAGGAACTATATGTACAGCTGTGACATTTGACAAGTCCACACATACCTGCGGTCAATACTAAACTGACTACTTCAGCACTTTTCATACCTTCAGATTTGTCTTGTAGTGGTATAGTCGATGATACTGTTTCCTATAACATGTATCTCTTTCTGATACAAGATATGTCATTTTATTACACCACTACACACAATATATGGAGAAATCACAGGCCAGATGCCATTACATTCCTTTTGTAGGACACACCCGCCCAGAGTGTTGTGTTCCTCACAAAAGCCAACAGGTGCTGATCAAAACATATTCTGCTATCATCTACCTTATGTGTTCGCCGGTATTTGCACTTTCCGTCAGTGGCAGAACTCACATGCGTGTGTGGGAGACTGAACACTGTCTTGGGGACACTGTATAGCACCCTGAGGGACACATTTATGTTGTTTCTATTAACCTTCCACATTGACTATCACAGGGCATTAGTATTCATCCAGATTTGTCGAGGTACATGCTTTTGACTTAAACATGTTTTGTCATTTGTCATCACGTCTTTCTTCACACCTGTCCACCTAATCGCACTAGTTCTGTACATTTATTTAGGTCAGGGTTACCTTCATACCTCTCAACTGTACACATTTTGGGTAAATGTCCCGAACTTAGACGTCTGATTTTGTTCCTTTTTTAATAATATTGTGCAATGCCTTTCTGGTAATTTAGTGGGAAGTCATTTGTGACTGTGGGGTTAGACAATAATGACAGACATTTGTTGTTTACAATTAATAACCCTCAAAACATTCATACTATTGACTGATCCATTATTCTATCCACGTTCTGACTTTGTAAGAGGAATATTTGAGATATTCCTTATTTGTACTTATTTTAAAATGCCTTTGTCCAGATGTCTTATTCTGGTTGAGAGGTATGGTTACCATCTTATTCGTACGCATGTACGTCCATGATAATCGCTTACACGACACTAATATAACTCCCTATGTCTTCCCCCAATAGTTTACATGATATCCAGTAGATGGGTTCTTCATTTTAGGAAGTTAGAGGCATCTGCTATACCCACATAAGTATATTAATCACTCCCATGGGGCAGTCCTCATAAATCTGTGCCAACCAACACCTAGGCACCTAGGCCCATTATTGCATACCCATGATTCCCAGACCTGACACCCCTCCACAGTAGTCATAACACATATTTAATGTGAGCGATAATAAATTATGATGACACTTCTAAGCACTATCCACTCTCCGCATGTCGGTACATATGTCTTACATTCTGTCAACCCATGTGTTATTACACTTGCACAAGCTACTGTTGCATGTACAGCTATATTGTAGTTGCAGATGACATTTCTTTGCAGCAATCATTACAGGACAGTGCATTTATAGATTCACTATTTTTGGAGTCCTGCAAAGGACACCTATATCCATGTTTAAAGAGTAGGACTTACAGATCTGGCACACTGATACTTTCCTGGCAGTAGTTTTGAGAGCAGCAGTGTATTTACCTTAATTGCATGTCTGTTATGTGTATCCATACTGGCTATGGTGTAACCTATTTATGTACATGTGTTATATCTACGAGGACATTTGTTTATATGTTTGTTAGGTATATATCAATTGATGTTGTATGTGTTTGAGTGTATGTATATATATATATATATATATATATATATATATATATATATATATATATATATGTCTGTACATTCTTTATTTCATATATTTATTTAGTTTAAGTCTGTGGATATATATATCTATACACAAATGTATATATCCATATATAGACATTACGTGTAGAAACCAGCATTCATTTGCTATGCTGTGAGCGGATTACACACGCACAGGCGCACTTGCATTTCCTTATTGTGGGTTACGCACAGGCGCACATGCATATCCTTATTGTGGGTTACATATGTTTACTAAGTATTTGTGCTTACGTGGGCTTTATTACTTGTGACAATACCAGTAAAATATCTGTAATCCGGTTAACGGACATATGCAAAACACACGTTCACCTTTACATATTTAAATGTCTGTACAGCACAGACGCATTCATTACACTTTAACATTATATGTGCTGTAGTCGTAGTTGAACCGGGACTGTATTCACGTTGGCCGGATGCTGTAACCACTATACGTTTGGTGTTCTGACTCATTTATATGCATACCCATAGTACATAGCTACATTAACATATGCCTCACCGCTTCACTTACGACACAGGCATCCATTCTCCTGCTGGGAAAAATGCGGTACTACATGTTACATATTCCCTATTCCCTACTGCTCTGGACCCAAACTGCATATTTCATCACTGCAGGGATATTCAGATCACCAAGGCTTATAGTCCTGACACGTACAAGTCTTTAATTGTCAGGGTGTTCATGTGGTGATCTGGGTTTAGGCTTGTCCTCCTGGTGAACGGAACTGCCCTGACCATGTTCAAATGTCAGACAAAGCACATGGACAGGGTTTGTCCATTTTAAACATTTTATCTGTGTTTACAGACACAGGTGTTTGGGCACCTGTCAGCAGTTTATGATGTTGGCAATACATAATATGGGTGGGGGGTGGTTACAATACATAATCCACGGTGAGTGGTGTTCCCATTCACATTTGACTATTTCCTGTATTCATTCTTACGAGGGTTATTATTTTGCACATGACTTAACTATGAATTAACTACAGGTATGCAGCAGTACAGTCAACATATGTGACAGTTTGTTACAGTATAAATGTACGGACTTCTGTAATACTGGGGACTACCCCACATCCTTCACAGCATTTCATGCTTATGTACATTCTATTATTCTGTGAACTTTTGAAGTTTGTGAGAGCAGTAATTACATCTGTCCCTATTTGTCCACCCATCCTTTTAGGCTTTGTCCAGATTTTGTTGCTGTAATAGGTTGAAAGGTGGTGTCGGTATGTGATTGAGTTGAATATATACTGTCGATAATTCAGTGGGGAGTAGGGTTACCACTTGTTCCTCTTTGCGAGGGGAGGTCCCACTTTGGACAGTTGTGTCCTGCGATGACACCTAAGACATGGCAAATGTCCTGTGATTTTAAGACAAAAATATATTTCTTATTTTCTTTACTAGTTGCATGATACAGGTATTTTGTATCTGGTACACATAACTATTATTTGGGATAGCATAAGCTATTCAAATGCTATGGAATAAGCTTTTATCTTGGCATACAAGTGTAATTCTGTCCTTTGCACTGGCTGGGGGTATGTTTTATCCTGCAAATTCTCACATTTCTACAAGGGATGTCCCACCTTGGCCATCTGAACAGGTAGCAACCCTAGTGGGGTGACCTGCATGGTGGACAGCTGTTCCATCCTGCGTAGTATGTTTTGCATGTCTGTGTAGAAACTGAACAGTACCGTGACTACACATACATGTTTTGTCCAGATGTGTACAGTAATGGACACCATGGCGTGTAAACAACTCTGAGGTTTCAACAGGTTACTTATCCCACGCGGGATGTACACACATTTTGCCGAAACATGAATGCGCGGGCATTTGGATTTACATATCTGTGATGGGATGTTTACAAACATGGGATACATATTTGCAATCCTGACACTGCCTAGGATGATACTTCCTACTACATATGGGGAATACTCGCTATGTGTAGGTGTACGGCTGTGCAAGGCTGGTAGCTGGATTTGGTGGACATTCGGACATGGGTGCAGGTTATGTGCTATACAGGGGTTGTTGCATATTGTATTTGCATGCATGGGTTCTGCTTTTGGATATCCCAGTTCTGCATATGGCATCCTATGTGTATGTGACAGTTACGTTCCTGTTCATGTGTATAGCACATTTTAATATACATATGTTTGTGTGTGTTTGGTATACAATTTGGACTGTCAGGTTTCTTTACGGTTGTTATATAGCCACAACTGCCCAGCTGTGTACTATCACTACCACTGTGGGACTGCTGGTGACCATGCCCATGGGGCTAGACGTGTGTATTGGCGGCGCGCTGACATGATGCGCTCCACTTCCACTGGGTATAAATACTGACAGTGCAGTACACTACGGATACACGATTTTAAATATAATTTGTTCCATGGACGGAAACTCATATTGTGTTGCATGCATTTCTGTTTGGTTCTCCATTTTGTGTGGCCGGGAACTGTCTTGCATGCTTTGCATACGTTTCATTATCCATGGACACTGATAGGTGCGATTACTATTGCAGGCAGGCTATAATATTCAGCAGTTTAGGTTGCTCATCGCCAGCCGACATTGACACGCCTCCAGGCGCAGCTTAGTAATGCCCCATGCACTCACGCACGTGTCCTATGCACGTGGATGTGGTAGCGGCGCACCTTCATTAATATGCATATGGCGCTACTACACCATTTGTACACTGCACAGCCGGCGCAGGCCTTACATCGGCCTTGCGCCGAGCTTCATGAATCCGGGGGCATGTTTTTTTTATTATTATAGTTTCCTTTCTGGATTATATATAATTGTTTGGGTTAATCACAGACACCATGGAAAAAAAACTTTACATGTTTTCATTTAATGAGTATTTATATTTTTACTACAACATAGAACCTAATTTTTAGCCAAAGATATTTTACTACAGCTATTCCATTTTGTGTAAAAGTCCCCTTACAGTCTTTCTTTGCATTGTTTTTAAAACTGGAACTCTGCTTCCATTGCAGACATTCCTGATGAGTCAAACTGCAGGCAGTAAGAACAGCGGTCTAAAGGGACTGTTCTTCTGATCACAAAAATGCAATTCAGAGACATGTTAGCAGCAATGAGGAAAGACTTCATTACTAGTTAATTTGCATGTCTCTATATGACTTGTAATTTCCATGAGTACAAATTAAGAAGTTATGTACCTACCATAACGTTCCATGTTAGTTGTCTTCTCTCGCCTTCTTTCTTGCTTGATGGGTTCGGAGCCGATCCCTCGGCTCCAACTCGGCACTTGCTTTAGCTCGAGAACTCCTTTTACCAGCTCGAGGCAGCCCCATATCCCATGATGCAAGGCAGGAAGTACCCAGATCTCGTTTGTTGACAAAAGGGCAATAACACCAAGCATAAAAATACTTCCCAAAGGAAGAAGAAACTTACAGATGGAAAAAGGACCAGGTTTGAATGGTCTTTAGCATAATAGTTTCTTATACAAGGTCTGTCCAGGCCAGGGGAAGGAGGGAGGTCGCAAGAAAGAAGGCGAGAGAAGACAACTAACATGGAACGTTATGGTAGGTACATAACTTCTTAATGTTAAGTTGTCAATCTCGCCTTCATTCTTGCTTGATGGGACCGCGTCCTAGCACCTCTATCCTGGGTGGCTCAATGGAACAAACTCTTGAGGACTGTAGAGCCAAAACTGGCTCTGTCCCTGGAGGCCAAGTCCAATTTGTAATGGGAAACAAAGTGTGAGGAGTGGCCCAAGTGGCGCTGCACAAATAGTGTCCAAAGGCAGTCTAGCTTGAAAAGCTGTAGAAGTAGCTAAACTCCTAGTTGAATGTGCTTTAGGTTTTGAGCACAGCTGTTTTCCCCTGATCGTATAAATTTCAGTGATGACCGAAGAAAGCCATCTGGACAAAGTCACTTTAGAAACAGGAAGGCCTTTTTATTATCCGCATAGGAAACAAAAGTTGATCAGATTTCCTAAATTTTTTGTTCTGTCCAAATAATATCTAAGCTGACGGTGGACGTCAAGATAATGTAGCTTTTGTTCAGCTCTATCTGAATAGTTAGGAAAAAATACAGGAGATCAATGGATTGATTCAGATTGTTTTTGAAGCGACCTTAGGTAAAAATGATGGATTAGTTCTCAAAGATACTCTGTCTTTGTGAAAATCAAATAGGGGTCGAACCGAAGAGCATGAAGTTCAGACACCCTCCTGGCAGATGTAATAGCCACTAGGAATAAAGTTTTCCAAGAAAGATATTTCAGGGAACAAGAAACAGCTGGCTCGAAGGGGAAGAATCAAGGATGTCAGCACTAAATTTAGATCCCACTGAGGAGGAGGATTCCTGATTGGAGGCTTTAGTAGGAAAATTCCTTTCAAGAAGGCCCTGCAGAGCCTATGGGACATAATATTATGATCTGCTATCCCAACATGAAAATTAGAAATAGCAGCCAACTGAACTCTGACTGTGGAAGAAGAGGAGCCTGCATGAAAAATCTCTGCTAAGAAGTCCAGAACTGCCTGAACAGGGGCAGTAAAGGATCTATATTTTGGGCCTTAGCCCAATAAGAGAAACGCTTCCATTTGCTCGTGTAAATCCTCCTGGTAGAGGATTTTAGTGAAGTTACTATGATATCTCTAACTGGGTTAGAGATCAAAGGAAGCCTGGCTAGGAAGGAAGTGGAGCAACCATGCTGTGAGGTTGAGAGAAGGGATTGACCGGTGCAGCTGACCGATTGGTGAATCAGTAGATCTGGCACTGGGTCCAGATGCCACGGCTGCACCAAAAGGTGATGATGGAGGAACGGGAACCAAACTTGTCGAGGCCAGTAAGGGGCAATGAGAATCAATTTGGCTCTCAAAACGGTAGCTTTCTGGATCACCTGAGGGATCAGAGGAAATGGGGAAGGCATAAAGAAGTCCCTGGGGCCAATCCTGGGTCAGAGCGTCTCTGGGGGATGGCCTGATAGAGGGAAGAGGCTGAAGAAGTCTGGACATTTGCTGTTTTGGGGAGTAGCAAAAGATCGCAACATGGCGACCCCATTCCAGAAAAATCTCTTCCGCTATGGATTGCTTGAGAGACCACTCGTGAGGCATGAGAATAGCTCTGCTCAATCTGTCCGCTATAATGTTGGTTTTCCCAGGGATATGCGTTGCTACCAGAAACCGATGAGAGGAGATCGCCCATTGCCATAGTCTGAGCGCTTCTCGACACAAGGGGTAGGACTTGGTTCCGCCCTGTTTGTTGATATACCAAACTACAGACATGTTGTCTGTGTGGACTGCAATTGTCCCTATGGGAAGAAAGTCGTTGAGGGCTTGCAACGTTAAAAGCACTGCTCTCATCTCCAGGACATTTATGTGCAGATGGTACTCGAACGGTTGCCATGTCCCATGAACCATCCTGCCCTGATAATGACCCCCCCACCCGATCAGGGAGGCATCCGTGGTGACAGTGGCTATCGGGGACGGAGGTACAAAGCATCTGCCTTGGTGAACCTGAGATGATGTGATCCACCAAGCAAGATGTTCTTTGCATGTTTGTGTCACTAGAATCTGGTGACGCATTGGGAGCTGCTGGTATGACCACTGTGTGAACAGCATCCACTGAAGGAGGCGCATGTAGAATCGAGCCAGGGGAAGAAGAGTGATGGCCGCAGCCATGAGACCTAATACCTTTAGAACCATTCTGGCCTGTACTTTCTTGCTGGCCAGAATGATCCTGACATGAGTCTGAATGTCTGAAACTCTTTGTTCTGTAAGGGTAGCTGACATCCGAACAGTGTTTAAGTTTGCGCCTATGAAGGTAATAGACTGGCAGGGCGATAAGGATGACTTTTCGAAGTTGACTGAGATGCCCAAATGAGAACAAAGGTCTATTGTGTAATCCCTGGCTTGTATAAGCTGATGCCTGGTGGTGGCTGACAGGAGACAGTCGTCGAGATACGGAAACACCTGGAAACCTTGACGTCTCAGGTGAGCCGTGACCACTGCCATGCATTTGGTGAACACCCTGGGGGCTGTAGTGAGAACAAAGGGCAGGGCTCTGAACTGGAAATGACTGGACCCCAGCCGAAAGCGGAGAAATCTCCTGGAGCGTCTGTGAATTTTGATGTGATAGTACGCATCCTGAAGATCTATTGAGCACATCCAGTTGTCCTTCTGTAAGAAGGGCAGAATTGACTGAAGAGTGACCATTCGAATCTTGTCTTCCTGACAGACTTGTTGAGTCTGCTGAGATCCAATATTGGTCTCCAGTCTCCCGTCTTTTGGGGACCAAAAGAACCTTGAGTAGATTCCGGCTCTGAATGGTCTATTGTAACTGGCTGAATGGCTCTTTTTGCAGTAGTTTTGGCGATTTCTAACTCTGCAATGTCCCTTAGACCGGTGGTACATCTGGAAGGGAACTTGAGGGAAGGGACTTTCCTCGAAAGGAATTATGTAACCCTTGGATATGATCGACTGTACCCATCTGTCTTGAGTGAGGGAATGCCAGGCTTCTGGGTACAGTGATAATCTTCCCGACTGCCTCCAAGGAGGGACAGCCGGGCAACACCTCAGGGATGCTGAAAGGCTTCTCAGGAAGAGACTCCTGTTGCCCTGGTTCTTGGACCCCTCTGCCTCTAGAGCGGCGTCTGTTGTTGTTACCCCTCTGCCTCTAGGGGTAAACTGACCACGTGAATCCGGGCGTGACTCCTTGGGATTTACGGAACCACATCTTCCCACCCTTCTGTCCTTTGGGATAAGGCCTAGAAGGGGTGGAAAACGGACTCCAACAGCAGAAAGAGTCTTGCCGTCCTGCTCACACCTGGTCAAGGTCTCCTTCACCTGAGGGCCAAACAAAGCTGACCCATCAAAGGGAGAATTTGTGAAGGACGCCTTAAAGGGATCCAAGAAAATCACATAGCCGCATCCAGGCTTGGCGCCTAAGAGCCACACCTGTGCCTGCGGCTCTACTCGCTCCATCCGCAGCATAAGATATTAGCCGCATGGAGGAGTTAGCAATGGAATTGAGGGTTCCTAGCTGCTAAGCAATCTTTTCTTGAGCCCCTGCAGCTGTAGGATCCTGAACTACTTCTCCCAGCTCCTTCAGGATATCTCTCTGGAGTCTGGTGAAGTGACAAAGATAATTCAGCGACGCATAGCAAAGGTCGCTGAGGAAAACATCCACTTGCCGCACCTATCCATGGTCCTAGAGTCCTTATTAGGAGGATGGACGGGCACGGAAGGATCTGCAAGTTCCTTTTGGTGGCCGCAGCCACCACCATGGCATCAGCGGGACACCCTTGGTAAGGAATTGTTTGTCACTAGGGCAGTGATAAATTTAGAAGGCCTCCTAGGGACTGGCTCTACAGAGTCAGGAGCTGTCCACGCCTTCGGCAATAACCTGCATAAGGGGTCGAAGGCGGAGACACCCAGGAGGTGGAGGGCCGAGAACCAAACGCCTCTAGGTATACTGACTCATCCTCAGAGGGATTGTTGGTGGGCCAGTTTCCCTCTGTTTCAGAAGTTCTAGGATGTCTGAGAAGGAGACATCCTCAGAGGGGATCTAGGGGATCCCTCTGACTCATCAAAGTCAGTATCCAGTGAGAGACTCAGGGAGTCTACATGCTTCCTCTTACAAGTCCTCTTCCTAGGAGGATCTCCCGAAACATCAGGAGAATCCTCGAAGAGGGGAAATTCCCAATGGGGAAACCTGAGGCGGAGGATCTCTGGGTCCTATAGCAAGAGAAGTGGCAGAGATGTCAACAGGTACAATAGAGGGAGGAGCTGCGGGAAGAGACTGCTGACTGATACCAGTGGCCAGTACACTCTTCATCACCTCGAATGCTCCCTCCCAGGCAGGTCCGAGAGAACCCGCTCCAAGAGCTAGGAACTCCAGGGCCACCGAAGGAAGTCTCCGAGGCAGATGTCGGAGCCGAGCTCACCAAGGCCGAGGCTCCAAGGGGAAGAGCTGGCTCGGACAAGGGTCCGATGCCACTCACCCCCTCGGAGGAGACCATGGAAGCCCGACCACGAATCCCTCTAAGGAAGAGGAGATAAGAGTAGGGGCTGAAGGGACAGAAGGAGGTATCCGTCCTCCAGCCGAAGCAGTAACCATGCCCGAAGACTCCAACTCCAAACTCTGGGGTAGAGTCGAAGGAGGAACTGTAACGGGGTGTGGACCAACAGTCGTCTGCTGAGACGGACTGTGTAGCATTTGGGCCAGTACCTGTGACTTGAGCAATCTACTGACCACTCCCTCTAGGTCATGATCTGACAACCTGGATGACCTTGAAGATCGGCTCCGATGGCTCCGTTCCGATAGAAGAGGGCCGGAGCCGAAAGTATCGGCTCCAAGGAAGGAGACCTCGACCTCTTCCTGGAATGGGCCATCGGAGCCGATACTACTGATCCTGTCGGCACCGATTTCGGAGCCGGCAGAACGCTCGATGTATCGGCTCCAGCGAGCCGACACAGCTACAAGGTAACGGTGTCGGAGCCGACCGGACCCGACCCCGATGCCTGTGCCACATGGGTGTCGGAGCCGACACCGATGCCCGTGCCACGTGGGTGTCGGAGCCGATCGGAGCCGACACCACAGTGGTCAGCAGATTCGGCACCGATAGCCATCGGTGCCGGCTTTGTGGATCCAGAATCGGCTCCAGCCGGACCGATCTCGACTCTATCGAGTCGGAGCCGAGGCCGCAGGCTTAGAAACAGAAGCCTGGGCCTTGGCAGTTTTGGTTGATTTTGTGGAGCCGACTTAGCCGGAGAGCCCTCCGGCTTAAGAAGACCCCTGAGAATCAACTTATTATCTCTCCTGCAGGACTCTCTGGCTGAAGGAGTGACAAATAGCACAGGAGTCCTGCAGGTGAAGAGGGCCCAAACAGTACAGGCAAGAAGTGTGACCGCCTGTCAGAGACATCTTCTGACAGCACGAGTCACACTTCTTAAAACCTGAAACCCTCTCCTTAGACATGGTGCCTAAACACAACACACACACACACCAGTCAAAATAAATTAAACTAATACCAAGAGGTATTTAGTAAAAACACCAACACACACACCCTAACAGGGGATGGGATAGGGAAAATTGACTGACTAAAAAATTAAAAGAGACAGGGATTTCTGTCAGAAAAAGGTTAAAATTAAATTAAACTATCAAAATATTAGTTTTAACTAAAAGAAGGGGCTTAAATATCACAAATGTGAACTACTTACCAGGAGCTGGTAAAGAGAAGACCTCCCAAGCGGCAAACGAGATCTGGGTACTTCCTGCCTTGCATCATGGGATATGGGGCTGCCTCGAGCTGGTAAAAGGAGTTCTCGAGCTAAAGCAAGTGCCGAGTCGGAGCCGAGGGATCGGCTCCGAACCCATCAAGCAAGAATGAAGGCGAGATTGACAACTTAACATTAGCACTTTCCTGCAATAGTCACCACATGCAGCCTATGCATCATTTTTGTACAGGCACCCCCCATTTGATGACAAACACACACACACTCACACACTCACACACACACACACACACACACACACACACACACACACACACACACACACACACACACACACACACACACACACACACACACACACACACACACACACGCACACACCTCTTTACCTGTCTCCAAGTTGACAAAACGTCCTTGCTATATCTGCCCTAGTAAATAATGGATCCTTACTGACAGTCATATTACTAGACATTAGATAGTCATTCTTCTTATTGTCCATAAAGTGCATTGCGATGCCAGACCTGTTACTCTATTATTTTTTTGAGTCCAAATGATATTTTAAAACTGTCATTGATTTTACAGAATGCGCCTGATGTTGCCCCTTCTATGTGCCATGTCCCTCATAACTTCTGGACCATTGTAGTCAATAAATAAATAATGCCAGACATTAGAGTTTCATACTATTTATAGTACATAAAATGCATTCTCACAGAGGTCCTCCTCAGTTCGGGTAGAAGGTTAAGACTCTGGCTTGTCAAGCTGCTTTCTGTACCAGTGGTACAAGGTTAAAACTTTCCCTCTATCACTTTAACTTTTTTTTAAGACTTAAGGTAATATGTTAAGAGTGTAGTGGAGGTAGAGACGATTAGTATTTTGCTACATAGATGGGTGTGTGCACAGGACTTGAAACTATCTCTCTTTAACTTTAGCTTCTTTTTTCCCCACACTCAAGGTAATATATAACAGTATCCCTGGTGTCTAGTATAGTTCAGAAGGCTAAATCTCTACTGAATATCTATTTGCATATGCTGTTTGTATAGAAAAGTGCCTTTAAGGAATGATATGAGTATCCCTGGTGTCTAATGTCCCCTCCACACACATCTCTTCTGCTGCAAAACTTTTCTTTTATCTCATTAAGTGACTTTAGGGAATGATACAGAGTAACCCTCACCTCTATTCCCCCTGCACTACATATTACATACTACAAAACAAATTCTATTATCTTTTTAAGTGCCTCTAGGACATGATATAATGAGTATACCTGGAGCCTAGTGTTCCCTTCCTTGCATCTTTTGTACTGCTAAAGTTGTTCTATTATCCTTTATGTGCCTTTATGGTACAAATTAAAGAGTATCTCTGGTGTCTAGTGCCCCCACCCCACAATATTGCAGGATTTGCTTGTTAGTCTAAGAGAGTTTGTTGATATGACAGCCCCCCATTCACATTCATACACACGTGTGTGTACTCGCGCACACACACAAACACACACAAACACACACACACACACACACAGCCCCCTCACTTGATTGCACTCACTGATGTAATTACCCATTTATACATGCACACACCCACCCACATAAACAAACTAAGCCTACCTATCCCATAACTAATCTCCTACTGCAACCATGCAGGCAAACACACAGAAGCGCGCGTGCATGCACACACACACACACGCGCACACGTGCACACACACACACACACACACACACACACACACACACACACACGCATCTAAAACCACTTATTCCTCTTTATGCACACACACACACACACACACACACACACACACACACACACACACACACACACACACCACCACTACCTTGTAGATAAACTCTCTGGTAGTTATCTGTCATGTGATCTCACCCATTAGATGTAATTTGTGAATATAATCTTTTGGCTGTGTTCATTAACGCTGCCAGACAAGGAAACTTATGTAGATGATCAGTTTTGCTGCATAAATGCCTCACTGCATTTCCACGAATAGAGCACATAGTTAATTAGCATATCCCACTCCCCAAAATACCTCATTAGCATTTGCAGCAGGCTACAGAGACAGGCCACCATGGTGCTGCACCATTTTGTGATACATCACTGCAGAAGGGGTGCCTCTGAATCAGAAATGGTTACTGTGAGGGGTAAAATGGGCTTTACCCCTCATGGTAATCTTTCTGAATTCTGAACATTGTTTTGCATCGAGGAGTTATGGCTTTTGCTGAAACACAAATGTTATACTATCACATACAGACCAATAATTCATACTTTAAAGAATTATTATTACAATCCTTTTCTAATTAATTTGATTATTCTTTGACTGTTTGGTTGTTCTCAATGTGTAGCAGTTAAGGTTATCATTCCTGCTTCCACCCTGTATTGTCTGTAGTACCACATGGCTCTGTGCTTGGTCCTTTCCTTTTTAATTTGGTACTTTCAATTAGTCTTGAAAGCAATCAGTGTTGGCGAGTTAAATATGCTGCTGATTGTAAGACTTGATTTATAATTGATAAGGATGAGACTTCAGTATCTATATCAGAATATTTGGGACAATTTTCTTCTAAGTCAAATGATGTTGGGTTGAAATTTAGTTGTGATAGCCGCGGTGGTGCAGCGGTAGCGTTGTTGCCTCACAGCAAGAGGTTCTCCCATTTGATTCTTGGCTGGAGTGCGGGGAGTGCCTTCTGTGTGGAGTCTGCATGTCCTCCCCGCAGCTGGATGGGAGTTTGAAAGACATGTGTAAATGGGCATGCATTTGTTGAAAGTTGGACATCGAGCTGGCACCTCGGCGTTCATGAAAATCTACTGCCAATCATTAGCGGGCCGGAGTTCCAATGTGGCGATCCCTAACCAGGAAAAGCCGAAAGACAAACAACAACAACAAGTGTAAAATAATGTGTTTTTTAATCATGGAATAAGACCAAATTTATTTTTAAATATACACAATTATCTGAAATTGATTATCATAAGGAACTGGGTACACACATATTCTTTGATTTTTTTTTCCTTTTTAATCTCATGTAACTATTATAAGTAACATATGAATATACTGAGACAGAAACACAGCTGTAATATAACAACACTTAAAAAATCCAAAAACTCACATAAAAAACAAAGTATGTTTAATAGGTAAGTGCTTTCGCAATGAAATTGCTTCATCAGATGACAACCAACAGAAAAAACACAAATAATAAATACTATCCTATGTCATATTAACAGCCATTGAAAATACATGCATTTTCAGTCTCTATGCAACTAATTAATTAGCAATTAAGTAAATTTAACCATTCTAAAGAAACTTATAATCATATCAAATCAAATAATCACATAAATATTGCAATACAACTGTACGAGATAGGAATAAAAAACATAAATAAAAACATGTGAATCCTAAAAACCATATATACTTACGTATTTAACCACAGAGGGTTAATAGGAATAGACCACAAGACATGATTTTCACCTTAACATATTCTATAATACCATAACATTGGCTTTTAACATGACATAGGATAATATTTATTATTTGTGTTTTTTCTGTTGGTTGTGATTGGATGAAGCAATTTCATTGCGAAAGTGCTTATCCTATTAAACATACTTTGTTTTTTATGTGAATTTTTGAATTTTTTAAGTGCTGTTATATTACAGCTGTGTTTCTGTCTCAGTATATTCATATGTTGTTTATAGTTCTTTGTTTTCTATACTGAGCAGTTATTTGTCAAGGATTTCTACATTTTTGAGGTTTTTACATTTCTGTAACCATTGGTGAGCATTGCTGAGGGGCTTGTACCTTAAGTGGAACTTTCGTACAATCCACTGCAGAATGAGAGAGACCGTAGGAGTGAACATTTGGTCAACTTCATGAAAGTGGATTCTAACCCACTACTTTCCATACAAATGTTGATGCGAGAGCAAGGTGATGAAGAAGTGGAGGGGGTAAATAATGGACTACTCTCTGATAAGGTACGAACCCTTGAGAATGATTTATATTGCTTAAAGAGGCGGCAGTGCCAGCAGCTTCATTTAGAGGCATGTTGTGCACTTATGATTATCCTGAGGGGCATGAGAGTACTTACCATGTCTACATTTGGAGACTCCTACCTGGAGTTATTGGCTAAGTGCCAACAGATAAACTTGGAGACTAGGTTCTCTTATATGCGCCTTTTGCTGGAATATTTTGCACCTGTTGAGAAGGAGTTATGTGGTAAGTTACAAGGTTTACAAGAAGAAATTTATAATGTGACTCGGGGTGCTTTAGCAGAACTTCGAATTAATGAAGTTCTTGACCAGGCATTTCTATATGAATGGAACTTGTTACATATCAAGAAGAAAAAGATACAAAGGGATTTACATGGCTTTTCCAATAATCATGTGTTTACTTGGCCCAGATATAGTCAATGGGAGGCTAGGAATGTGAAACAGAATCCTAAAACTGTTGAGAAATCCGTGTCTAGGGGGTTAGCCCAAACAGAATTGGGAGGTGTGGCAACAACCCCTTCACATCATATGAGTGATGCTGCTCTCAGACCAGCCGTTAAGGTTGCTGCTAACAGTGAAGTTCTGATACCTCCTAATAATAATTCCACATACAGTACTCCGAATGGAGAATGTCTTCAGGCCATTTCACATCATACCTCACAGGTTGCAGTTGCTGAACTTGTGGTTAGGAGGAAGGCTAAATTATTGAGCTCTAACCAGGTGTCTTCTGAGCTTACTTTACCGTTTTGCAGAAGGGTGAATAATTTAGGTGAGTCAGTGGAACAGCATGTGAAGAGTAAGAGTAAACAATTGTTTCAGGAACCGAAAATAAGGACCTTAAACAAGATGTGGAACCAGGATGTTTGAACCTGGTATGACACATTCCTAAAAGACATTTAACTGAATTTGAATTAAGTGTATTAAATAAAGGATTGTCGTTCATTCCTGCGAAGCAGGTTGAGTTAGTTGATACCTTAGTTGATTTATGTTTGTTAGAAATATTGCCTTGAAATGAATGTTTGAAAGATCTGTGCCTCAGAGTGTTGGCATTTTTAGGAAACCCAGTGCCTATACACCACAGACCCATCCAGTCCTGGATGTCTTCACTCGTTTGTGTGAAGATGAAATTTATGATTTATTGGGTAATGATAGTAGGAGAAAGGGTTTTGAAAATCTTAATTTTAATGAAAGGAGAGCATTGTCAGCATTTCAGAATGATTGTACTATAGTTATTAGACCGGCGGATAAGGGTGGCTCTGTGGTGGTAATCAATATGGCATACTATTTTACCTCCATTAATGAGATGCTTCAGGATGTTAACACATACAAGGTGATTGATGTAGAGTTGATTGAATTGTTTGGAGCAAGAACTGATAAGGTCCTTAAGTGAGTGTTTAAATATGGGTCTTATGACAAAGAAATTGTTTCAGTATTTTTTGTTTGAAAAGCCACTAATTCCCTCCTTTAATGGCTTGCTGAAGCTACATAAGTATCCATTTAAGCCACCATTTAGACCCATAGTCATGAGAGCTGGGTGTCTTACAGAGACAATTTGCTTTTACATGGAGAAACAACTCCACCCAGTAACTGAGCAATGTGCACTAGTATTACATGATAGTAAGCAATTTTTGCAGGATCTTCATACATGTTTGAAAAATGATGTTGCCACTTCTACACGACTGTTAACTACACTAGATGTAACTTTGTTATTTAATGTTATCCCTAATGAAGAAGGGATTGACATGGTGAGGAAGGTCTTGGTAGCTAAAGGTGCCTATGATTCTCATTATATAGATTTAATTTGTTATTTGTTGGAGCTAGTACTATAATACAATGTCTTTGTTTTTGATGGAATATACTACAGACAGATTTCAGGCGTAGCTATGGGCACATCCTGTGCCAATAGCTACGCCATTCTGGTGATGGCGAATTGGGAGAATGATCATGTGTTTGGTGTGGCCATTCATAAGGAATTTTTACAATTTTATTGTCAGTTTGTAGACAATTTGTTTCTATTTTGGATAGGGAGTGAGGAACAACTTATAGCATTTGTGCAATATTTGAACAGTTAAATACTCCTCTAGCCAAACTGATTTTTTGGATCTACAGATTTTTAAGGATGGAGATGGGAAACTTCAAACTAAACTGTATAGAAAAGATTGTTTCCATCCGACCTACATACACTGTACCAGTATGCACCCCAAGCACATGTTTAAGAATGTGGTTAAGGGGCAAACAATAAGGACCAGTAGGTTGACTGGATGGGATGATGATTCTGAGCGTGGGTTAGACCAGGTTAAACATGAATTTTTATTTTGAGGGTATAAGGCTTGTGATATACAAACTACACAGGATATGGTTAGACAGACTAGGGATGCATAGAGGAAACCATATTTCTCCTCCCCACCACCACCACAGAGGGCTAATAGGAATAGACCACAAGACATGATTTTCACCTTAACATATTCTAGTGATGACCAACAGCTTAGGAGTATTTTGGCAAATATTGGCATGTGTTACAGGCAGCCTGAAAATAGCATCATTGGTGGGTTGCAGACCTAGGTTGTTCTTCTTTTGGCTTTTCCCAGTTATGGGTCGCCACAGTGGAACTCCGGTCCGCTAATGATTGGCAGTAGATTTTTATGGTGCCGGGGTGCCAGCCCGACGCCCAACCTTCAACGAAGGCACGCCCATTCATGCATGTCTTTTGAACGCCACTCAACCACGGGGAGGGTATGCAGACTCCACACAGAAGGCGCTCCAGCCGAGAATTGAACGGGAGAACCTCTTGCTGTGAGGCGACAATGCTACTGCTGCACCACCGTGACTTATGGGTATAGAAATAGGAAATCCCTAAAGTATAGGTTATGCTATCCCTGGAGTATGAATGAATTGGATGTACACGGGTATGGAGAGGGTACAAACAGGTGCAAAGGATGTGCATATTTTGTTTATGTTGACAAAACTAATGTTTTTACTCATCCTTCAAGTGGGCAAGTATATTACACTACAGCTTCTGCTGACTAATACTAAGAATTTAGTTTATCTGGCTCACTGTTTGTCCTGCAATTCCTTTTATGTAGGTAAGACAAACAGGAGTTTAGCAGAGAGAGTAAGGTATCATGTGTACTGTGCCTGGAGGGGTTTGAGTTATAGTGCTATTGTCAAGCATATGAATAAAAAAGGCAATGGCCTTGATTTTAAGTTTATGGTTCTTGAGGTTATATATGAGGGCATAAGGAAAGGGGATATAGTCAGTAGAACAGAGCAAGTAGAATTGCACTGGATTCTGAAATTTAGAGCGCATCAGGGTTTGGGTCTTAATGACTATATTTCCATTAAACCAGTCCTCAAAGCACGTAGGTTAAGGAAGTGAATTTTTAAATATGTATATATGTATGGTTTTTAGGACTCACATGTTTTTATTTATGTTTTTTATTCCTATCTCTTACAGTTGTATTGCAATATTCATGTGATTATTTGATTTGATATGATTATAAGGTACTTGAGAATGGTTAAGTTTACCTAACTGCCAATTAATTAGTTGCTTAGAGACTGAAAATGCATGTATTTTCATTGGCTATTAATATGACATAGGATAGTATTTATTAGTTGTGTTTTTCATGTTGGTTGTGATCTGATGAAGCAATTTCATAGCGAAAGCGCTTATCCTATTAAACATACTTTGGTTTTTATGTGAGTTTTTTGATTTTTTAAGTGCTGTTATATTACAGCTGTGTTTCTGTCTCAATATATTCATACATTGTTTATTGTTCTTTGGCTTTTATACCGAGCAGTTAATTATCAAGGGTTTCTGCATTTTTGAGGTTTTAAGTATTATACGTAAGTGTCATTATTTTTAATGGGCTGGATATTTAGATCCCTATCAATACAGGATGAAGAAAGATTAGTGAATCTATACAAGATGTATATCAGACCAGTTTCAGAATATAATAGCATATTTTGCCAATACAATATACATCAATTAGGGTTACTTGAGTCTTAAAAGTAAAAAAATGTCACACCAAAAGTCCCAGCTAAATGTTTATTTGCCACAGTTTTAGCACTTTTGTACCAGTGTAACTTCCTTCCATTTAAAGACTCAAAAAGAGGTTCCATGCCCGGACCAGTAATAATATTTAAAGAAACACACATTCTTAAATACATACTTAAAAGTAGCTGTAGAAATACATACTTAAAAAATACATAAAATAATTAATGTTTAAATATATATATATATATATATATATATATATATATATATATATATATATATATATATATATATATATATATATATATATATATATATATATTTAAAGATTAATTATTTTATGTATTTATGGGTCTACTGTTTATGATCGAAAACACACTTCTTCAAAAATAAACAGCAGACCCATGGTTACGCGAAAGTGCACTTAAGCAAAAGTGCACTTCGATGAACATCGGTTCAACGAACTGATAAGCAACACAGAAACATTGTTTTTGTAGGGGGGGCAAGCCCCCCCTGCACCCCCCACACCCCCTACTTAAATATATCAACTCTGACATTGCACTGCAGTGGGGAACACGTAAATTCCCTTTCCCCATTGTAGTGTGCTTCGGCACCTGCTTTCCTTAATGGTTCATTGAACCGTTCTTCGCGGAAGTGCACTTTCGCTTAAGTGCACTTTCGCGTAACCAAAATACCAAAATTCCACTGTTCGTTTTCTAACAAGTGGAATTTCGGTCTTTTACAGTAGACCCATACATATATATATATATGACTATATATATATATATATAGGTCCCCTACAAACTCCCGAACACACAGAATCCCGATGCAGAAAATACCAAGACGAATTGCCCGAAACCCCACATTACTGAAACACCAGAAGTGCGAAATTCAAAATCCCGATGTTAAGGGATTTTGAGTTAGCGCTTCTGGTGTTGTGGTTCAGGTAAGTATGTGTGTGTAAGTGTGTTTGTGAGGGGCTTTAGTGTGTGTGTGTGTGTGTGTGTGTGTGTGTGTGTGTGTGTGTGTGTGTGTGTGTGTGTGTGTGTGTGTGTGTGTGTGTGTGTGTGTGAGAGAGGGACTGTAATGTGTGGGTGTGAGTTTGCTTGTGTATATGTTTGTGCGATCTCAGAGTTAGAATAATAAAGTGGGGGTGGGGTGGTTTGTTTGGTTATGGGGGAGGGTGTGTGTATGTTTGTGTGTGTGCTGTATGTATGTATTAGTTTCACAATTTTGAATTTCGCGCTTTCAACATTTTGGTAATGTGGGGCTTTGGGCTTTTCGTCTTGGTATTTTGGGCATCAGGATTCTGTGTGTTCAGGATTTCGTAGAGCTATATAAAAGCTTTCATAAGAATAAAATGAAAAAAGTTGCTGGATGTCATAAAAAATTCTGTTATAAAATATACATATAAAAGTATTGAAATTTACAAATGTCCTTGACCTTGTCACTTTAAGACAGGCAATTAGATTTGATTTTCAAAACAGGCTTAATAAATATTAAATCATTAATGCCTGCGTGGGTGGTGACATTCAGTAAAATTGGCCAGTGGAGCTCTTTCTTTTCAACAAATGTTTCCCAGTCACTACCTCTTTCAAAGTGTTCTACTTCCTCCAAAATAGTGAAAGAAAACTTTTTAAAGTCATCACATTGCAACAAATGTTTTTAAAGGGCATTGAATTGATGTGCCTTACTGATTGCATATATATGCTGGTAAATTCTTGTCTTTAAAGGTCCAACAGTCTTTCCAACATAAAATGCTGGGCACGATGAACAGAACACAATATACACTACCCCTTTTGTGTTACAATCAAATTTGCCTTTGACAGTAATTAGTCTTGGAAAGCCATTTACTGGGAAATACTACCTTTTAGAATGAATCTGAACTGCTTGCATGCTGCACACTGTTTCATCCCCCAGTTTTTAGTAAATTTACCTTTGCAGCTTCCACTAAATTCAAATAATGTTTTGAAATTTTTATTATTCTTAAAAACAAATCTGAGATGCTCCCCCAGCCTGTTGGTTAACCCAAGACTTCCAAAGACAACAGGGAGTGTTCTATGTAATACATTAAATACACATTAATATTACTGTTTAAAAATGAAGGTGAGTGAGAAGTTATAACATAAGATAAAGTCATTTAAACGCTGGCTTGTGCAAAGAAAGCTGGGTCGGGAAAGGACACGTGCGCACACATGGTAAAAGGAAAGGGGTAAGGGTTAGGGAACGCTTAACTCTCCCCTTTAAGTCAAGGGGATTGGGAGAGTTAGTGATGGGCACCACACAATGAATTAGAAAGTGAGGTACTATACATGTTTGCAGAGGACACAAGATAAGAGGAAAGACACAGAAATATAATGAAGATTGACTAAAGCAGGAATAATATAGTCTGATTCTGATGACCACATAATGGTACACAATGAATGTAAGTAGAAACATAGTCCTAGGGAAACACCTCACACTGCAAGGGGGCGAAGTAAGGGAAGGCAAAGATACATGATAAACTTAAAGGAAGAACTAAAAATTGCCAAAAAGAACATAGTGAAAGGGAAGGGAGGACCTGAGGGACGATATGAGATGAAGTAGGAAGAATAGGAACTCACAAACAAAACAGATCCTCAGACTATCTAAAGGGAAGTAGATACTGCAGAAAAAGATGGGGGAAGCAGAGAATCTGAGAAATTGGAACGGGAAAGGATTAGCAAGAAAAAAATAATGGATACAAAATTGTAGGAGATTAGTGGTTTCAGTTAAAGACAAGGGATTGATTTTGGACACATATAAAGAGAAAGACAGATATAAAATAAATAAGGACAAAGAGGGAAGTGGACACCCATTTGGCAAGATTGCACTGTCATAGAAGTGAGAGAATGAAGGGTGAAGAGGCAAGCCATACAAAAAACATGTTTAGGAATCCAAGATGGAAAGTTAATAAATTAAATATGTACATAGCTATTGGGTGGGGATGAAGTAGCATGAATGAAGAAAAATTAAATTCAGAACAAAAAGAAGATGTAAAGGATAGGGTAAAGTAAAGAGGAATTAATAAAAAGTTGAAAAAATAAGAAAGATGGGAGACAAAAGGATAAGACTAAAGTCATGGAGTGTAAACAGGCTGGGTGATAAGGTTAAACAGGACGGAACATTGAGCTTAGAGGACTGAAGGAGCAGGACATAGCTTTGCAAGAAACACCTTGGTTAGCCGAGGAATATAACAGACTAAAAGGGACACGGGGTACAAGTTAACAGCTAGTGTCATGTAGCAAGGGAAAACAAAGAGGAACAGTGTTACTGTTTAATAACACATTCTCAGTGGACATACAGAAGATGGAAGGTAATAAAGGGAGATACACATGGGTGAAAGGGTACACTGAAGGCATGAAAGTAACAATAGTTACAGTGAGAATACCACCACAAAATACTAGCAGATGTAATACAGTTACAAGAGAGGTTGAAGTAATGTTAAGAAACTGGACTACAGTCCTGAGAAGAGGAGATGTTCCAGGAGGTTCCAGGAAAAGATAACCAATGAAAGCGAAGACATTTCTGAAGGAATATAGGTTCATAAGTTCGTAGGTAACTACAAGGCTAGTTGCCCTTGCCAGCCATTTTTTAAGCCTAGGCAATTCCACTTTTTGTGTTCAAAATAACCACCTATAACATTTGATTAAAGATTGGTCTTACCCATTCCATGGTCTATAATTATATAGTAGCCCTAATGAGAATAACTGGGATCATACCATAAATAATTTGTGGAGCCCCATGCATGGGGTAAAGAATTTAGGAGCTGCCTTTGTCCATTAGTAGGACAGGGGTAGTGCTGGGGTAGATTTACTATTTCCCATCCATAAATCTAAGCTGTGTTTGATTATAGATAGGGATGAGCTTTGTTTTATGTGGATGGGGAGTCTGTACCACAGCAGCTGTATCCTCTGCGAGATATACCTGTCCCTCCAAACCATTCTTTTGATGTTGCAGAAGAGGTTTAGAGCCCTATAGCAAGTATTTCTGATGATATTTGACTTGCTGATGTGCAGTAAATCTATCAGTAATGGGTCAGAAGATGTCTTTTATGCCAGACACAGGTCACCTCTTCGCAGTCTGCCGGATACAGAGTTTAGTGACAGGGACTTGAGTCAGTAAATGTAGTGCATGTTGGTCAGGCATTGGATCCTTTTAGTAAGGTATCTCTGTAGACATTCCAGTTGTTACTTGTGTCTGGACAGATACATGCCAAAGGGAGTATTATATTCAATGACTGGCTTCATGAGGGCTGAGTACAGGAGGACAATGACATCTCTAGATCTAGACAGAATCCCTTTGTTTATAAGCTGTGCAATATAGAAGGACTTACAGCAACAGACAATTGTTGGTTAACTAACCATATAATTTCTCTAATCTGGAACATCTGGATCAACTCTTAGGTGCATATTTGTCAATGTGGTTGTTCACTGGCGTAGATGACTTCCCAAAGGATACAATAATGCATTTTTTGGCTTTTAGCTTCAGTCCATGATTTTGGTATCAGTTATTTATTTGAAGCAAACCTTCCTGAAGGATGGCTAAGTCATCTGGGGATTAAATAACTGCTCCTAGCTTTCATTCATCTACAAATGTAATCACCCAGAGGCCTTTGGTATTAGCTTTTATTTAAGAAAAGTAGATACCAAACAGGAGAGGTCCCAGCGCAGAACCTTCCAAACATTCAGATGAATGGACATTTGGGAAAAGGGAAGGGGACAGAAGGAGGGGGAGGGATATACCTTTTACTATCACAGATATAAAAATTGGTCTAGGCTAGACAGTGGATATGTAATGCAGGAACATCAAACATAAGGTAGTTAAAACAGAGATAGAACCATTAACAAATACAGATTATGCAGCAATGGAGACAGAAGTATCAGTAGAGAAAAGTGTTGGGGAAAGACACTGGAGAATACTGTATTACATGACAGAAAGCGATAAGCAAAGGGAATGGATAATAAAATCATGGAAGAAATGTTAGAAAAGAGAGGAATATGGGAAGCGTGGGATCAGTTAAAGAAAAGGTGAAGGAAAAAGTCAAATAAAAGTAAAAGAAAGCCAAAGGGGAGTTAACAGTAGCAAAAAAGATGCCATTAGAGTAAAATGATTGCAGCAGAGGAAAAAGGCTAGAAATATAGAGGAAGAAGAAAGAAACAGAGAGACAATAAAGCAAACATTACCAGGATGGGAAGATAAAAGAACGTGGGAAAAGAAAATGGCAATAAAAGAGTTTTTATTTTCAATGCAAACCTGAAGGCAACTAAAATGTTCGAAGTAAGAGTAAGGCAACAAGTGATGGAAAGAGGAATATACACACTGAGGGAAGAGGAAGGGGATTAGAATAAGGAATTCTGCATAGATTCAAAGTGTACTATGAAAAGTTATATAAGAAGGAAATGAGTCAAGAAGAGAAGGATGAGAGAAGCACCGCAATCTGGAAATATACAGGAATAGAGGAACTAAGTGAGGAAGAGAGGGAGAAGCTAATAACGCCAATAAATATGGTGGACATCCAAAAAGCATGGGGGAGAATGGCAAAAAGGAAATCACCTGGAAGTGATTGTATTCCAAATAAATGTTGGGGTTAGTGATGGAAACAATGATAGAATGTTGTAGAATGCTATGTTAATAAAATATTAGACGGGGACCTACTACCCAGCATGAGGGGTGCAAGCAGTACTAGTGGTTATCCATAAATAAAATAAGGAAAAAATCCACTGAAACCCTCCACATACAGACCAGTTTCAACCCTAAATCATGATAATAAATGTTTCATGCACATTTTTGCATAGATTAACTAAAATACTGCTAAGAATAATACATTGTGACAAGTGTGTGTGTGTGTGTGTGTGTGTGTGTGTGTGTGTGTGTGTGTGTGTGTGTGTGTGTGTGTGTGTGTGTGTGTGTGTGTGTGTGTGTGTGTGTGTGTGTGTGTGTGTGTGTGTGTGTGTGTGTGTGTGTGTGTGTGTGTGTGTGTGTGTGTAGGGGGGCAGTTGACAGATTAATCCAGGATGTACAAGAAAAAAACAAAGCCTTGGCAATCATATCGTTAGATGCAGAAAGTACCTTCATCTTGGCAGACTGGGAGTATTATTTTAAATAAAAGAATTATCAGGCTTCCCCCAGAATGGATACAAATGTTGAAAAACTGCTCTACTGGGGTGACGGCAACTAGTGAAATTTAGAGCAATACTCTCAAACAAAATAAATATAGGTGGAGGAACCAAGCAGTGATGCTCACTCTCGCCAGTATTATTTGCATTATATCTGGAACTCCTAGCAGAGGCAGTAAGGGAACCAGACTTAAAAATATACAAGTGGGAAGGGAAAGGGAAGGCAATATCAGATTCTGAACACAAAATATTATTGGGAAATAAAGACATCGGAGGAAATACAAGAAGAGTACCAATTTGAACCAAATCTGGAAGTGGAATATCAGGGAATTAAGAATACATGAAAAAGAACACAAGGGAGAAAAATACAAAAATATATCAGAATATATACAGGCAATAGAGATAAGAACTGAGAGAGGGCCCACCAGAGGAATTATAAGAAGATGGGTAGGCATAAAGAAAGACAAGTGGAACAAAGGAAATGATGCAAATATAGCAGAACATAGACACAGTGGAATGGGATAAATTATAGAGTAACCAAGGCATGTATCAAAAGTAAGTGAGTTTAAAATATTTGCATGGAAATGCCTGCACAAATATTTTTATATGCTAGCGAGGCCGGCAAGAATATTTTCTACATCAGACTGGCAATGCTGGAGATGTGATGAGGAAAGACATGTAGGAAACTGGATTAGTCCAAAAGAGAGCTGCAGGGACTCCTAGGTCAGATAGTTCTAGGAATAGGAGAGTTAAATGGAAAATTAGTATTGTTGTGATATAGAAGGAAAATAAAAGGAGACAGAGTATCAGTGGGACTGAAAATGACAATGTACAAACGCAATAACTAGGATGTGGAAGCAAAGGAAAGCACCAAAGACAGAAAAGCTAATAGGGTCAATGTATCTAGTGGAAGAGGCAGAAAGGAGGGAAGAGACATTAAGAGGAGGAAAGAATGGTGGGAAAATGTGGGAGAATTGGAGAAAATAGAAATTGAAAGAAGAAAGTAGTGAAATAAGTGAGGAAAATGGCAGTTAGTACAAAGGAGGGAATACGTGACAACATAAAGGTGGACGATCCAGCTCAAAACACAAACAAAATAGGAAACACCATGGACAGATTAGCAGAAGAGAAAGAAAGGATATAAACAGAAAGAAGGGAAAAGAAAGGGGAAATGGAAAAGTACATAATACAGGTGTCCAAAGAATGGACAGGGGGATTGTGTGTATGTATGTGTATATATATATATATATATATATATATATATATATATATATATATATATATATATATATATACATATACACACACACACATACATATGTTTATATAGCATATAACAGTAAAAAAATGGGAGGTACACACAAACCAGATACAAAAGCATATATCCCCAAAGCAAATTAGTGGTTACAGGCAATTTAAGCCCAGAGAGAAGATAATTTTGGAGGAGTCTGTCAGTAATTAATTAAGAGTTGGAGGATTTTATTTGGGAAGGGAAGAGGGCAAGGGTCAAGTGGAATAAGTTGGCCCTTCCAATAGAACAAGTAGTTTAGGATTACCTAATTTGAAGGGCTATTTTAGAGCTAGACATTAAGGTTTATATACATAACACAGGAAAAAGCTCCAATTCAAAGTGGAAAGTAATGATGATGAAGCAGGGGACAAATTCAAAAAATAAGGCGATAGTAGATTTTTTTGGATGCGGACCCTTGAAGAGAATAATAATAGCTATACAGAATAAGAGCAGAAAGTATTCTAAGAATTAAGCCAACACATGACTGGAGAAAGGAGATTCTGCCAAGAGGTTTACTACAACTAGGGATATGGAGAATAGGCAAGAGGGGGATTGAATTTACTGGAGAAAAATGGTAAAGGACCCAAGGGGTCTGAATAGAGAGATAAGTCAGCAAGTAAAGGAGAACAGTATTGCGGAAATTTGAATTCATCAAGTCTTGGTGAGTAACTTTACAAGGTGGACCCTGTTTTTCAAAAAATCTCACCAAGATGACACTGATATATAGACTATATTTATATAGCATATATCATAGACAGAAGTAGGTCAAAAATGAAAAAAGATAGCTGGGTGCACAAGACCCAGGATAAAAATCTGCCCAATCCTGGTAGGTGCACTGGTGCCAGGACTGGACAAAAATGATAGTGCAGAATCCTCAAAATACGGAAACATTCCTACAATGGGGCCAGGCCAGGCCCAGGGGGAGAATGGCCCCCCTATTGTAGAAGTAAGTAGCAGTCCACAAAAATCACAGAACACTGATAGGTCAAAGAGAAAACATAAATGACAATAGATGCAGAAAGGTTTAATAACAAACAATATATAGTATTAGTTAGCTCCCAATTTAATCAAAAAAGAAGAGGGGTAGCTATACTCTGGAAAACTTCATTGCCTACACCTTGCATTATAGATTCTTATAATTTTTATTTATTTTATTTTACATTTGTTGAACAGGATAGTCCGACTGGATACATGTCCATTTTCAGCAGAGGCCCAGGGAGAAAAGCTCCAAGGAAAACAAGATTACAAGGTAAACATTAAGATTACAAATACAGTATATACTGTGGTTACATACTTAACAAGTTGTACAAATTCCAAAGTTTTGAGATAATACTGGGGGTAGGTCCGGTTTAAGAAACACAACTAAACTCAATTACAGGTTTTTAACTCATACTAGAGTAGAGTTAGCCAGGTTTAGTGTCAAGTATTGTTTAAGTCTTACCTTAAATTGACTCAGGGTAGCAAGTAAAGTAATATCAGCTGGGAGTGAGTTCCAAGATCTACCTGCAGAGTTAGCAAAGAGAGAGTCACCGGCTGAGTTGTTGGTTTTGGTAGATTGAACTAGCAGTCTGTTAGAAGATCAAAGGGGCCTGGGATTGTTATAGGGGGTAATAATGTTTTTAAGTGCAGGAGTATTGTCTGGGTTGTTGAGGAATTTATAAGCCATAATCAGTTGGTTATACTGGATCAAGCTGGGCAGTTCTAGCCACCCAAGCTGGTTTAGATTGATGCAGTGGTATGTCCTATAAGGTAGACCAGTGGCAAATGTGGCAATGTGGTTGTAGCAGATAGAAAGTTTATTAAGAACAGACTTGTTTAGATTAGAGAATAAAGGGGATGTGTACAGGAGAGTTGAAAGTAGGTGAGAGCGAGCTATGGCAATTTTAGCAGTTGGGGTCAAAAGGCTTTTTATCCAGTAAAGTGATCCTAATTTTTTTATTGATGGTTTTGATGGTTTGAAAAAACACCAAAACAGTCCAGCACCAAGGAGATAGATGAAATTTAGGATTTAATGTGACAAAACAGTACAAAGCAGTATACTGGTTTTCGGCAAAACTTACAGCCTTCTTCAGTGTATAAGCTAACATGAATCCATTACACATTTAAATAGTGCCAAGTTAAACCATAACCAAAGCTGATTGGTACAAGCCAGAATTAACTTAATTCATTGAAGCCAGGCTTGAACAAAGCTCCAAGCCTGACAATCCAACCAGATTCTTTTTTATTTAGTATAGAATGCCAACCTGCTTTATTGGATTTGTGTCCTTGGATTTTATCAATAATTGTAAATTGAAATTTAGCAGTGACATGGCTCATTGTGTGTTTATAGAGAGCATTAAATATTCTTTTAGTTCTTATATCACTGAGATGTTCAGTAATTCTGTTTTAATGGCTTAGATTTTTGCCCTACATAAAAAGCAGAGCAAAAACAGGTGGTCAGATAAATGGCCCAATCACTGCTACAATTGCCAAAGCACCTGATTTCAAAAATGTGTGGGGTGTTACTGCTGGTGAATTCCTTCGTTTTACATACATGTGTACAAGAGCTGCAATGACCACAAGGGTTACTGCCCACTAACTTATCCCCAAATAGGGTAACTTGTTGTGTGGTAGTAGGGGTAAGATATTTATAGTGGGTTAAATGAGAATTGATGGTACAACCTCTTCTATAAGAGAAAAGACATTGTGGGGAAAGCATTCCAGCTAATTTGTCATTGGCCAACAGAATGTCCCAATGATTTTGAATAATGTTTTAAAGCCATCTGTATTGCATCCAAATGTAACTAAACTAATGGGTTGGGGAGGTTGTCCATCCTTTTCCTTGGATCCCTTACCATAAGTTAAATTATTCCTGTCTTGTTTAGTAGCAAAGGAGCATGCCCTGTTAATATTGTCTGCATGGTAACCCCTACTTAAAAATCTATGAGATAAAATCATTTTTGCTGATATTAAAGGCTGCATCTGATGAGCATATACGCTTAATGTTTAAGAATTGGGATTTGGGGATTTTCCGGATGATGTGGTGGGGGTGATGACTGGACGCATGTACTAAAGTGTTGAACTGGGAGAATTTTCTGTAAACTTCAATTTCAAGTGTGTGATCAACCAGACGTAAAATGTGAACATCCAGGAATGTGATTTCTTTATAGTCATAATTGAGTGTGAAATGTATCCTCCATTTATTTTCATTTAACTATTCTACAAATTCCTCTGCGTAACCAGCATTACCCCCTCCACACCATCCAAGTCATCTAAATAACTTCTCCAGATATCCATATTATCCAAAAATATATTAGGGTTTTCATCATATATCATTTGTTCTTCGATGTAGCCCATGAAAAGGTCTGCATAAATGGGAGTGAAAGAGGCTCCCATAGCCGTACTCCTTAACTGCCAGTAGTATCTCCCATGAAAGTAAAAAACATTCTTAGTAAGAACCTGTTCAGCTAAACAAACAAGAAGAGTGTTAAAGCCGGGAGTATATAGCTCAGCTTTATTGAGCCAGAACTGAATGGCTTCCAATCTTGCCCAATGTGGGATGTTTGTGTATAGGGCTGTGACATCCAATGTGCATAGAAGCCAGCCTGGTTCCAACTGTCTCATTTATGGTATTCAAAAACTGAGTAGTATCTTTGATTCTGGATCTGATCAGGGGAAGAAGTGGTTGTAAGTATTCCGTAAGGAAGGCAGATAATGGTTCCGTCAAAGAAACTCGACCCGAAACAATCGGTCTCCCTGGTGGTTTGGTAGGATGTTTATGTATTTTGGGGAGTAGGTATAAATATTGTGACTTGGGATCTTGGACGGTCAATTGATACATTGTCCTCTGATCAATAATCCCTTCCTCCTGTGCCAATTTTAAAAAGGATCAATTTCTTGTTTAAACCTGAATATTGAGTCCAGGGGCATATACATGTAAAATTTATTATTGGACAATTGTGTTATTGCTTCAGTTTCATACATGTCCCAGTTCATGATGACCACTGCGCCCCCCCCCCCCTTTGTCTGCTGGTAAGATAACTAAGTCATGATTATTGCTGAGTTTATAGCATCCCATTCTTGTTTGGTAAGATTCTGTTTATTATTAGTATGTGTGTTCATGTTGAAGTGCAGATCTTTAAGCACACATTCTTTGAAAACTGAAACATGTTTGTCCATGGGAGGTATGAAACTGGATTTATGGAAATGAAATCCAGTAGATCTTTGAGATTGATTTGAGTCTGAAAAAAATAGTTTGAGGTTAAGAATCTGGCAAAATTCATGAATATCATTCACAAGGGCATGCTCGGACACAGAAAAAGATGGAACAAAATTCAATCCTTTGTTTAATAGTTTTATTTCAACATCTGAAAATGGTTTGGAAGAAATGTTATGAATGTTATTAATGTCTAATGTGTCAGGATCTTGTCCAAAAGTTGTTGAATGTTGTGTACCTCTCCGATGTTTCCTACCCCCCTATGTTTCTTGCCCCTAAGGGTCAGTACTAGGTTTCCTCTTCGCTACTAGAAATTCCTCGGTGGAGATAGGATCTAGATCCGTGGCTGAGGACGATTCATCCCCTAATGTACCCCCATGAATGTGACTTCTGTTCCTAAGTATAGATCTAGGTCTTTTTTTCTTATTACTTTGTTTAGTCCCTGAATCTTGGAACCTAACACTCTTGTTTAAACCGAATGGTTTGCCTATGTCATAGTCTAAAATGTCTCTATTAAATTTCTGTGTTTTCCTCTTTATCAGTTGTTGTTCTAAAGTTGAAAGGTCTGTGCCCAGAGCATTCAGATGTTTACTAAAGAAGGATTCACCTTCATATATTCTGACTTCCTCACAGTTGTTAGTTGCTTCAACAACGTTTGAATCTATTGTTCTTTCATAATATGAGATGAGAGCATCTATAAAAAGCATAGAAGCTTTGTGTTGGACCTGGGCCCAATCCTGGGATAATTTCTTATCTATCTGACTAACCAAGGGTTGGGTGCGAACACGCAAACCTCTGAGAGTAATATCCTTTAGTTTGTATGCTTTAAAAAGCTTCAAATTCCAAATGTTTGATCCGAGTGTTCTCATACTCTTTGTAAACTTTTGGAATGATACCCCACAAAGACTGTCAGGATTGTCCTTATCCAAAGTTATATTATCTGAAACTAATGGTTGTAAACCAGAATCTGTCAGGTTGTCACGGTCCACTGAAAGACCTTCCAACAGTTTTGTAAGATCCATGATTAGTCCTATATGTGGGAATGAACTAACTAGCACTGTGTTCCTCTAACCAAAATGTTGTGGCTTAACACCAAAACTTGTTGCTCCAACTCAGATATAATAAGAGTTGGTTATGGTATACACCTATTTATCAAAATCAGTAACATAAACAGTTTTCCTCAATTTTTCATCAACAGAAACATAAACATATCAATATAAATCCATGAATAGAAATAGAATAATTGGATAGCCCAATAGTCGAATAATGGACTGAATGCAAAGTGCAGCCAGCTAAGAACCATAAAAATACTGTTAATTATATACCCATTAGAAGTATTAAACCAAAATTCAAAATCCATCAATATAGAGCCACTACACCCTTAAACAAATGATAATGCCCAAAACAATAATAATGGGATGCAATAACTGGGAATATGACTGTTGAGGTTCTTAGATCAAACACAAAAAATGGCCGACTTTTGTCTCTGCTAAATGAATCCCTTCTGATTAGTTGTAAAGCATGGTTTTCATCATATAAAGATCAAGACCTTTCAATACAAAAATAAATATGTATATAGGAGTTGACTTTCATCTTAACCCAAACCTGTAATATGCTCATAAGCTGACTGCTTATCACCTCTTATTGATTTCATATGCTGGAAACCAAGGCCTAATGTATGAACCACAATAGGCTCTAATTGTTACAAACCAAGTGTCCCAAAATCAAATCCCAGTATGCATACCCCTTGGTTAATATTGACTCCAAAATTACAGGCATATAGCTCCACATTAATAGACGTTGAAAAGTAATCACAGAGTAAAAACCGCCAACCTCAGCTAAAATAGCTGCAGTTTGTATCCCCAATACCTGTGTAATTTTGATAAAGCTTAATGTTTTTGTTGTAAAAAGCCAAAACTTATGTTTGATCAGGTTGTATATCTCAAAACCCTAAATAGTGTCACCAATATGCTTATATATTAAATATAGTGTGTAATCAGCTTCATAATCATGTTCAAAAAGTAGATGCCACATTCAATCATAGCATATTAGGTACAAAAACACCAATGTATAAGATACTGATCCAATCAACAAATTGTTATGCCAGTTAGAAAATAATATGATATATATAATCAAAAAATTCCATACAATGACCATGCAAACTTCAAATATAGCTTTGAACAATGTTATGATCCCTAATAATTCAAAGAAATAATTATTCAGTCACCATGATATTTGTAAGTCCACAGTGGCCCCACTGCCAAATGATGAAGCTGCTATATTTCCTGAACCCTTAATTCAAGATGGCGTCCAACAAAAAAATGGCTTGCCAAGCCGAAAACGTTCATATAACAGAATAATGGATTGCACCAACAGTTTTCAACACCTGTTATATCCAGAATGCCGATTAATAACATATAAGTCCAACAGTTCCCCTGGACTACACCCTGATTATAAACATCAAGCTGAAGTCTGTACTACAAAAAATGTTCATTGGTTTGCACACATGAAGGGCAAAGTGTTCGTAAAGTCTAAATCTCTAAATAGTTAGATAGCTTACTTGCCAGGATCCAGTTCTGAACCCCATATACCTTGGTATAGACACCTAGTCTGCAAAACAGCTGCTTTAGGCTGTAGCTTCCTCCGTGTTGATGACGACAATAAATAATAGGGAAACCTCAAACAAAAGCTTTCACCAAGCCCCTCACCACTACACAGTAAATATTAAATGTTCCTAAGATGTCCAAACACTGGAAAGTTGACTTGTCAGGATCAGAATCAAATGTTAATATAATAACGAGTGTTCATGCCCTTCCATGTAACCGCATAACTGCCAAACAAGCCACATGGCCTCCTGTTGCAAGACAGATAATGTTGATTTTAACTTGTGGTGTAGATTAAAAATAAATACCTGATTTGTCACCCAAATAAACGCCATCCACGTAGTACCAGCAGCAGAAACCCCCCAAGTCTGTGTCAAGTTCGGATAGGTCCAAAATGTATATCTAAAACTGAAGCAAGAGGCAAATATGGAAAGTGTATAAAGGATTCAAAATATAATTCCAAAGTAGTTAGGTCACAAATCCATTCTATCTCCACTGAGGAGTCTCCAGCATGGGAAACAATGTTTCTAGCTCACTCAACCCCACGCAAGTGAGACAGGGTGCACGGACAAAACCCAACTGTATGCAAAAACACCAAAAAAGTGCAGCACCAAGGAGATAGATAAAATTTAGGATTTAATGTGACAAAACAGCACAAAGCAGCATACCGGTTTTCGGCAAAACTTACAGCCTTCTTCAGTGCATAAGCTAACATGAATCCATTACACATTTAAATAGTGCCAAGTTAAACCATAACCAAAGCTGGTTGGTACAAGCCAGAATTAACTTAATTCATTGAGGTCAGGCTTGAACAGAGCCCCAAGCCTGACAATCCAACCAGATTCTTTTTTATTTAATATAGAATGCCAACCTGCTTTATTGGATTTGTGTCCTTGGATTTTATCTCTAATTGTAAATTGAAATTTAGCAGTGACATGGGTCATTATGTGTTTATAGAGAGCATTAGATATTCTTTTAGTTCTTTATATCACTGAGATGTTCACCAATTCTATATTTTAATGGCCTAGATGTTTGCCCTACATAAAAAGCAGAGCAAAAACAGGTGGCCAGATAAATGACCCAGTCACTGCTACAGTTGCCGAAGCACCTGATTTCAAAAATGTGTGGGGTGTTACTGCTGGTGAATTCCTTTGTTTTACATACATGTGTACAAGAGCTGAAATGACCACAAGGGTTACTGCCCACTAACCTATCCCCAAATAGGGTAACTTGTTGTGTGGTAGTAGGGGTAAGATATTTATAGTAGGTTAAATGAGAATTGATGGTACAACCTCTTCTATAAGAGAAAAGACATTGTGGGGAAAGCATTCCAGCTAATTTGTCATTGGCCAACAGAATGTCCCAGTGATTTTGAATAATGTTTTAAAGCCATCTGTATTGCATCCAAATGTCACTAAACGAATGGGTTGGGGAGGTTGTCCATCCTTTTCCTTGGATCCCTTACCATAAGTTAAATTCTTCCTGTCTTGTTTAGTAGCAAAGGAGCATGCCCTGTTAATATTTTCTGCATGGTAACCCCTACTTAAAAATCTATGAGATAAATAATTTTTGCTGATATTAAAGGCTGCATCTGATGAACATATATGCTTAATGCATAAGAATTGGGATATGGGGATGTTCCGGATGATGTGGTGGGGGTGATGGCTGGACGCATGTAGTAAAGTGTTGAATTGGGGAATTTTCTGTAAACTTCAGTTCCAAGTGTGTGATCAACCTGATGTAAACTGTGAACATCCAGGAATGTGATTTATTTATAGTCATAACTGAGTGTGAAATGTATTCCCCATTTATTTTCATTTAAGTATTCTACAAATTCTTCTGCATAACCAGCATCCCTCCTCCATGCCATCCAAGATTTGTCTAAATAATGTCTCCAGATATCCATATTATCTAAAAATATATTATGGTTGGGTCTACATTAGATCACCGAATGCTTAGCTAAGCGAACGGTGATTAATCGACCCCATGTAAGCGATAGCTTACAAAACCGAACTGTCAGAACAGCGATTATTTCCCAAGGGAAAAAAATCGCTGTTCCGACAAAAAAAAAATCACATTAAAACACCCCCACTTATATATATATATATATATATATATATATATATATATATATATATATATATATATACCAACTGCCGAAAATGGCAAAGTACCGAAGCGACCAAGCAAATTATTTCCCAGGGAAAGAATTCGCTTACATGCCGCTTCAATATTTTGCAGTTTCGGTTTTGTCAGTACGACAAAGACGCATTTGAAAATATGCATCTTTGGTCTGCTGATAGGAACCCTTATGGTTTTCATCATATATTAATTGTTCTTTGATGTAGCCCATAAAAAGGTCTGCATAAATGTGATGGTTTGATTAACATGCAGGTCTAATTTAAGATTATTATCTATGGTAATACTCAGTAGGTTTGTAGAGATGTCTGGGGAGATTATAGTGCCATTATTGGACTTTATGGTAAAGGTAAATGCAGTGGACTTAAGAGTTGGTGAGAAAAGTAACAGTTTTGTTTTTGGGGATTTAAGATCAGATGGTGACCAGAAAGCCAATTTAATGTTTTTTTTAGCTAACATTTTAGTTAATAAAAAGGTTTATTCCTTAGTGAATATATGTTAGATTCCTGCTTTAGGTGTTAAAACAGCCAAAACTCAATTGACAGATACTTCAATATTCCAGAGCTTCTTTAATCACTGCTGGAGATTTTAATTGCATATTACAAGAAGGGGATAGTAATACAAAGGGTAAATGTAAAATATCTGCTACTGCTAAAGCATTGATAAATTTTACTAATATACTTAATATTAAAGACTTCAAACACTTTTTAGTTAAAGATTCTCTTCATTATGCTCAGTTTTCAAAGAGAGATGGTTCAAAATTTCTAACTGATAGAGTTTTTACTTTAAATGATTTAGTTACTAGTTTAGATGAAGTTAAATAATTTCATGTCCAATTTCAGACCATAATGCCATAACTTTTTAACTCTTTATATCATATGATAACTTTAACCATTTTAAAATACTCCCGGCATACATCACAAACATGAAAGATTTTAAAAAGTTTTTTGATAAAAAAAATGCAAATATATTTAGAATTCAATAATACAAAAGACATATCAGAAGTTTATATCTGGGATGCTCTTATCTTTATGGAAGTATTATACAATGGTATTGCCAGAAAAGGAATGAATGGGACAAAGACTTAAAAGAATTACAAGAAAAAAATTGATAAATTTAAATTAGAACATCAAAACAATAATAAGATCCCACTGGAAAAATTAAGTGACTTATAAAATAAATATATAGAAATTTTAAATCATAAAATCAAAATACACATGGACAAGATTAAATTAACCAACTATTCTATCAATCCAAAAAATTACATAGATTAGCTTCCAGAACTAAGAAGATAATACAATCAAATCATATTAAAGAAATAGATAGTAAGAACAAAAAGAAAAGAGTCATGGCAATAGAAGATATACTCAATGTATTCAGATCACATTTTATAAAAAATAATCAAATTAATCCAATGAACTCACAAACAGCAATTAAAAGATTCATTAAATATACTAAAAATAGATTGAAAGAGATACATATAGAAACAATAAATAAACCTATATATATATATATATATATATATATATATATATATATATATATATATTTGACCTTACTAATCAAAATACATACATTAAAATCTAATAAATGATGGGATAATCTCTGAACTATATAAATTGATGCCAAAAAATGCATTATATATATTATTATGTGCATTTCAATCAGCTAAAGATTTAATAATGCTTCCTCCCTCATGGAAGTATACACTAATTTCACCAGTTCTTAAACCTGATAAAGACCCAACAGAATACACATCCTATAGACCAATATCTTTGTTACATGTTTATTATAAATTATTCACATCCATCATAGCAAACAGACTTCAACAGTTCCTCCCATATCTATTTGATAAACATCAAACAGGACATATTAAAAATAGAAATACTTTTGATAATATTAAAATAATTTTAACCATAATTGATTACACTAACAATATAAAAGATCAATTGACATTAGTAAGCTTAGACATTAATAATGAATTTGACAGTGTTAACTGGAACTTTCTATCACTAGTGCTTCAAGAATGCAACTTTCCAACGGAATTCCAACAAATTATAAATAACCTATATGAGAAATCTTTGCCCTACATAAAAATAGACTCATATTTCACAATCAATACCAATCACAAGAGGCACGAAACAAGGTTGTCTTTTCTCCATGTTACTATTTACATTAGTTATGGAACCTTTTGCAAATTATATAAGAATAAACCCAGAAATTAAAGGTGTTCAAGTAGGGCATAATTTAAATTCAAAAATACTTTTATTTCCAAATTATATTTTATTAACATTAACAGATAATAACACCCTTAACTCCCCTTTTGAAGTTGTTGAAAAATTACAGTCTAAATTGGGTCTTACATTTAATGAAGGCAAAACAAAAATATTATGTATTAACTCTAATCCTAATAATATACCACACCAATATTCTAAATATTTAGTTAGTGATGACAAAATAAAATATTTAGGGATTACTATAACCAAAGACATTAAAGAGCTAATCAATATAAATTACTGTAAAACTTTAGAAAACATCAAAAAATGTATTAATAACTGGAATATTTTTTTTCACTTTAGAAGAAAGATTTTCAATCATTAAAATGGTAATATTGCCTAAACTACTATTTTATTTATTTATTTGTAGTTTGTTAACCAGGAAGTCCATTGGACCAATATTGAGCCCTTTTTCAATGGAGGATCAGAGAGAAAAGCTCCAAGTACATACAAAAAATATATTGGCAGTTAATACAATTATTGAAGAGAAAGCTCCAAGTGCATACAAAATTTATTGGCAGTTAATACAGTTATAGGATAAAAAGTTTCAACTACATATAAAATGTATTGGCAGTTAATACATTTTTAAAGCAAGACGTTGTAGTGAAAAACAGTCAACTTAGATAGTACATAAAGTTTTCTTCTTCTTTGGAAGAAAATAGTTGTTACACAATTTAAGGAGAGAAGCTGAGAAGAACAGAAAGGGGGAAGCTAGAGCTTAAGAGATGAGGAAACTGATTGCAAGGCAGGATTCAATCAAAAATGAGATTCCAAAATGTATACATCGATTATTTAGTATTATCAATCCACCAAAATCCTCCTGAGAAGAATTGCGTATCTAGAAATTAAGTCTGATATTTGTAAAGATAACTACTGGGATTATTTCACAACTATAAATAATCACTTTCCAAATGAATTTGAGAAAAAAAATTATACTTCTGTCTTGTTATCAAACCACAAAATCGCTAAGATGGAAGCTATTTTCATGGAAATTTATGCATAAGGCTTTCATTACACCACATAAAATAGAGTTAATGTCTGGGAAAAAGACTGGTTGTTGGAGATATGGATTAGATATCACAGGTAATTGGCAACATATGATAAGTGAACACAGTATAATTAAACCCTTTTGGAATGAAGGTTGATGTTATGAATATAGTATAGCTCACAGTAGTAAAGTTGGTATAATAAATATGCCATATGGAAAAACTTTTAGACAAACTTATAATTTAATTATATCAGTGTGATAATACTATGGTTTTCCACAAAATATGAATGTTATTAGCATAATGGGCAATAACTATCATTACATGTTTATGAATGTACAATGTAACATCAACTGTACCACATGTAACTGTCTTATTCTTTTTGTTTTGTTTTATACCAGAAAAGTTTTCAATAAATAGATATTTGATAAAAAAGATGTTATGAATCCATATAAGGAATTTTTTCTGTTAAGTTGCCTTTAAATGTTTATCATTTGTAAATAATCTACATACTTGAAGAATAACAAATGCCCTTCATATGTAGTTTGAACTGCTCTGTGTATGTACTAGTTTCATAAGTATGTAATCTGCATGTTTTCTGAAGTAAAATGTTCTACATATATATTTTATACTGCATATACTATATATGCACAAAACAATTCACTCAATTTATTATTTACCTTGAGCTTTATTTCCTGCACTTCATTACAAGTGAGCTTGGTCTGGTTAACATCCCTCTTAACAAAGAAGCACCCTCTTTTGCTGGCTTGTTAGCACTAGGTATGTTGAGGCAGCAGTGATCTAACAGCTTAATACTCACTAACAACCATTTACTTCTACCTTCACTACTGTCCATGTGTTAGAGGTGCAAATACCTACTAAAGTTGGAGGCTAGTCTCTCAACTAAACTTATACACAGCACCCAGAAAGATGTCAGTGCCAGCACCCACCTTGCAGCTGCATGATATACACAAGCACCTACAAACAAGCCTCCTGATATTGATGTACTTAAGAAGTCTCTTCCTAAGCACCAAAGGCCTCAGACATAAAACTCTGACTCTCAAACTCCTCAGTAGCGTAATGCATTCTGATGTACTATAACTCCATCACCATCACTGAGAGAAGTCATCATTACAGCCCATCTTAACCTTTAAGGCACAATGGGTCAGCCAAAACACAAGGAAACATATCCTAGTCATTGGTGATTTCATAGTGAGACACACAGATAATCCATTCACCGAGGTTGGCAAAGATTGGGTAAAGGGTAATTGTGAGCTAC